>NC_085949.1:10915846-11221128 GCF_963556715.1 Cydia fagiglandana | reverse complement strand
CTGTGAAGTCCCCAATCCGCATTGGGCTAGCGTGGGGACTATAGCCCAAGCCCTCTCGCGCATGAGAGGAGGCCTGTGCTCAGCAGTGGGACGTATATAGGCTGAAATGATGATGATGATGATGATGACCATATTATTCGTATGGCGTACCGAACTATTTGAATACTTTGGATGCTACCTACTATACGACGCTGACTGAAAAATACGTGCAAGTAAAACGTTTTAAACTTGACCAACGCGAATGTGCATGACGGGCCTACGAGCGAACTGCTACGTCGCGCTGCTAATCGACTACGGCGTAGCTCTTCTAACCTCGTAGCCTCGAATGAGTTCAATAGATATTAATTTAATTAAAATAATAATAATAATTGATTTAATTAAAATAATATCTATCTGCTACAAGAATTCAATGCTATACCAACATATCTAGGTCTCTCCCATCGACTACCACAAAGTGTGACCATGCACAAGCGTATAAACTAACACTTTTCCTAAATTATACTACTTATTTCTATCAGAATTTTATTCTTATATGCCAAATATAAGTTCTAACAGAAAAAAACTGGTGGAATTATTTTCTATAAACTTAGTAATTACATTCAGAACTCGAGTATCATCTCGAGACCGTCCACGCCGCCCGTCCAAACATCTTATAACGTAAAAAAACATTCTGCCGTATTCGAACTTCAAGATATTCACAAGAGACGATACGTACTAGATCCATTCTAGATACGTTATAGTTTAGATATTAACTAGTTCTCCTTTGCAGCGTAATTCGGGAAATCAATGTCACTTTTACGTTAGATAGCGTAAGATATCTATTAGATGTGAATTGGATCTCTAAGTCATATTCTGAGGAAATCGTTCAAGAGTATCTCCAGAATCGCGCAAATGTCAAATTTGACAGGTTAGATCTTAAACATATCGTTATCTTATCTTGGTGATGTCTAATAGACGTCTATTTCAAAATCCGAATCAGGCCCATAGTCTTATTTTCTCATAATATACTTGCAAAATAAAGGTCGAAAGGTTAGAGCTCCATCTCTACAGAAACTTATTATCCTGTCAGGTGTTATAGTTTATTTACATTTTATATATGAAAGTCTCTACGTATCGACAGGATACTTACATTACTTACGTGACTTTGAGAAATGAGTTTTTAAATGAATTCCATCCGCGTGGCTCGGCTCTGGGGGAAATAACTCGTAGTTTCACCTTCGTATTACTTGACGATGCTTCGTGTTACACAAGTCGTGTGATGTTGGAGATTGAACACATGTTGTGATGGCATGTTTCTAATTATTAAGGTATTTATAGTAATTATTTATAGTTCGTTTTTTAGCATTTGGAAGAAGGTAAACAATCTTGACGTGTCTTTTTATTGAAAAACGGTTTAAAAAATGTCTTTAAAAATAATAAATAAAAATAACTTAAAATTAAACTAAATACAAACTATTCTAAAATAAAATAAAACTAATCTAAACTAAATCTAAAAAAGGCCCCTGTGGCAAGGTCCCCAAGATGCTGGCTGCGTTGAATATGAAGCGTTGAGCGAGGTATCTGCCAGCTCTTGGGTCCCCAGTTGCGTCCCTGAGTCTCTTTGAAAGGTCTCCAAAGGGACTCAGGGCGCCAGGAAATTAGTTTATATTACTTGTGAAAGCAAAAAAATGTAAAAGATCGTATATGATTTCTAATTGTAACATATTTGCCGTGACTTATTTTTCTATAGTGAATTTTAATAAAAAGACATGATCAAGATCGCTTGCCTTCTTTCTAAAGTTTTTGACAGTCCCGAACAACTGACAGGCCGATACCGTCCGGCGGATTGTTAATCAGTGGGCCCCTTAATGCTAAAAACACGGGTTATAGACAGCTAAATGTGGTGTGATGTCTGTAAAAATTAAATTAAATGGCCGTTTTCAATACGCCTGCTTTTTGTGTATGATTTAAATTTTCAGTGTCTTCCTTGACTTAGTAATTTCATATTATTTTCCAGATAAATTGTCCAATTAATGTATTTTTGCAAATTCGTCTACGTAGAATAATTATTTATATGTATGACTTCCATTTCAGCTACTTAAAGTATGATTTCCGGGATAAAAAATATCCTATGTCCTTCCTTGGGACTCGGATTATCTTCATACCAAATTTCACATAAATCGGTTCAGCGGTTTAAAGGTATCAAACACAATAAAAGGCAAATATTTGTGACCTTAACTAAGCAATTCGCGTGCACTTTGTTCACAAAATGAAAGTGTTTACAGGATTTCATCAAGACGCGAGCATTTCAAAGTATAATCCTGGAATGAATATTTCTCATCATGGTAATCCACGACAAACGCCAAAAGATCATAAAGAAAATTTACATAAAATTTAGTCCATTCGAAGAGAATTCGCATCCAGCAGTGAGAGGGTTTTACGCGCGCACATTAGAGAACATTATGGGTGGTAAAGCTCATACAAACAAGCAGTTGTACAGCCTTTATGGATCCTCTACACGATGGGCCAACGCCGGCCACTGCAAGGGACGCATTTATGCGTTAGAGGGAGCAAGTGATATTGCTATCTCATTCTACCGCATGGCTGCGTCCCTTGCAGTGGCCGGCGTTGGCCCATCGTGTAGAGGAGCCGTTATACACGGTGGCTAAAAAATAACTGCACTCCCGTTCCCAAGGAGGTTTTGGTATTATAAGTACCTACTGAGTAACATTTACTATGGGACCAACCTCGAAAGTGGCGAAAAAAACATTTACCCTCCTATAGAAAATGGACCAGCCAAAAAGTATAAAACAGCAAAAATTGTTTTCACGATTTCAGGGTTGGTCCTATAGTAAAAGTTGCTCAGTATAATACCAAAACCTCCAATAAGCATTTTTGTCATAAAATTGTAACCACTGGAAAGCTAAGTTATTTGCGACGCGCCCGCTCCGCCCAACGTTTACTGAAATAATATTATTTTTCAAGCTGTTGAGTTGCTTTTTATTTGGGGTACGCGGCAAATGAGTTACTAAGCACCGATAAATCTCTCAGTCCTCGCGGAAAACGTCCATTACTATCATTTTGTTTTGCCTCTTATCTTTAAAAATGTATATTATAAAAAAATCCGAGCTGAAATGGAATGTTCTGACAGAATTCATTCTAGAATAAAAAGTTAGATATTTTTTTGGTAGAAAAAACCAGACAGCTTTTTGTGTATTTATCAAAAAAACTATTTTAGTTTAGACGCGGTTTATAAAATATTCATTTAGTAAGGGGATGTTTTCATTGGAGCGTAAACTCGATTCTGCTGTTCAATTCGGGGAATCGATACTCGTTACAAAGACTGCAGTTCTCTGCCTGTAGGCTGTAGTTTAAGGGCTTGTCGGTGCTGTGAATGGCCAGCCCTAGTTGGGTCTAAGTCGACAGAGTTACGACGAGCATTAGATATTCGAGCTATCCAGCCTAGCAAATCGTCTGTATGTGACTATTGATACGTTTGATTCAAAGGGTCGTCGGATATTTTGATCGTAATTGACATTAATATCGCATTAGTTATTTGTGTCCAAGTTCAATTCCTTCTTTCTTATTTTTTCCATCATGATCCTCATCTGAGGCATTACAGCCGCGGGTGGGCCTTAGCCTGGCCAAGCAAGTCTCTCCAGTCCGAACTGTTTGTGGCCTTCCTTCTCCAACTTTTCACTCCTAAGATCCTGATGTCCTGGTATATATTTATTTATCTGGTATATATTACTGGCTTATTTTTTCCGCAGAATTATTTTTATGACTCATTGATCATTTCAAATTAGTGATCTTAAAATCGAAGACTATCGCCTAAATTTCTAATTTTCCGGCGATATTCTACCTACTTTTTGTAAACAAAATTTTGACTGCGTCGCCTTCCGGAGAGCGCGCAAGTGAAAAAAGTGCTGCTTTTGATTATTGTCCGTATTAAACGAACAGTGAAACCTTTATCCCCTGCAATCGATTTCATGCGTTTCAGCCGTTATCGGGACGCGGATATGAATTTCTAGTCAATAAATGTCTAGAAATGGGAAACGCGAACGTGACGCCGGATCCGGCTTCCGACCGGTTTGTGCATATAAGGAAATTAGAACTCCTAAATGCGCTGCACTCGGGAGACCGATGTGAAGTTCCCGGGAACATTAGGAAATTGCCACCAAAATTTCTTGCAACAGCGATAATTATGTTCTTAAAATAGATTGGAACACATTCTTAACGATTTGCAAAAACAAAAGTCACGTTAGACCTTACGCGAACTTGCCTATCTGGGAATAAAGACAGAAATTTAAAATATTAAGCCAAAAATGATATTTTTTTCTGTTTATCGGCAAAACTTTAGGCTTTCCGAGAATATGGTGCAAGGCATATTCTTGGAGTTGTTAATTTATAACCACATGTGTATATAGTAGTGGACCCTATAATGGACGTGGAACCAGTAATGGGACAAAAAACCACAATTCCTCTAAAATAAGTATCTAAAAGTAGTTTATAAACACTGGACATATTTTTATCATAAATAAGAGTCCTAGAGCTGTTTATGTTTCAATTTTTATTAAATTCGGTTATTTTTTAAGAAATGTGCGTCAACCCAAAAGTTGTCATGTCACTGAAAAAAAATACCACTACGAATTCTTAACAACTTCGCTAAGAGAGGTGAGTTAATTTATTAAATTTTAATTAATTAATATTTGATGAAAACTAGAATGTGTTTTGTTAATTGCATTTACCATGAGATAAGGTATACAACACACTATGTTGTGACTCCACAGATGTAAAAAAAATAGTGGTATTTGGCCCAATCCCATTATAGGAGCTGTAAAACTGCATACCTCCTATGATGGGACAATTTACATAATGATGCTTGCCATGCCATAATTTCATGTTTAAACAATACAGAAGTAAAATGTAGTTACAAAATATGTCAATCAGGAGGTATTCTCGGACTTCAGATAAATTAATATCGTTTTCCAAACTTTTATTTAACTTGCCCTGTTAGTTAGTGTTGGTCTAATCTTGGTAGCTGAACTTGAGCCACTTTTCGATTTCCGATTCAGTTGAAATTTTGTGTAAGTACGTAATTAAGTATGCAAATCGGATGATAATGCAATATTATGATAACATGGACCTGATCTGATGATGGAGACAGGAGGTGGCCATGGGAACTTTATCGCATTAAACCCTAACTAATTGTGTTAGGGTATATTAGAATTGTCTCGATGGATCTAATACAATAATAATTGGCTGTGGAAAGAAAAATACATTCAGCGATAAAAGCTATACCAAAAATTGTTTTATTTTGCCGTAATTTACTTCCCATTTCAATATTTTATACTGATAGAGCAATGTCCATTATAGGGGGCCCATTACTGGATCCACGTCCATTACCGGGGGCCCATTACTGGAGCTTTGGTGTCCATGACTGGAGAAAAAAGACATAGTTTTCATTTGTTAAGTATGTGGAAACTCATTGCAGTATCTTTGATACAACACGCCTAAAACATGAAAGACGGATAGGACTTTCATCTTTTACCACGCTAAGCGGTAGACCATTTACATGTTTAAGGGAAATATCATAAATACTCCAAATTTCCTCTTAAATGTCCCATGACTGGTGCTGTTACTATAATTAATATACATTGTTTTACCATATTATGACAAAAAGTAAGGTGTATTTGGGTAACTTCTAAAATCATTACAAAATAATTCGTATTACGTTGTAATAAAAGTCCCTTTTCTGAATTATCCGCCCCTTTTTAGTGTTTTTCCTTTTGGAATTTCGGAATTATCCGAATACACTTTCCAATAAATATCAAATATTATAGAACTTTGTTCAATATTTTCTTGAAGATCACCTCACCCGCTTAAAATACATACTTAATGGTGCTTCCAAAATGGGTAAACATTTCATAAGTAATTCCTGTTTACACATGACGCCAAAATGTTATAAACGTCGACGGAAAAATACGTAAGAAACCCGGTTAAAGGCAGACTCGAGCCTGATTGAAGTCGACGCGGTTTGATGCTCTCGCACTGAACATCAAATCCACGAGTTATTCCTAATATCCGCCGACGCCATACTTGCAGCCTTCTATTCGGGGGGGAATTTACCAAATAGCTATATAGCGAATGGTACGAGAAGGGAGCTTGCCTATTTATGGTATGTTTTATCAGTTATCGATGTGGATAAGACATCCGTAATTTTCGCGTGTACAGTCGACGTCAAAGAGATCTTTACGACTAACGTTACAAAAAATTATTTACACGACTTTATTGTCATAGCATTTAGGTCGTGTAAACATTTTTTTTGTTACTTTGGCTGTAAATTTCTCTTTGACGTCGACTGTACATACAGGTCATGACATATTTGCCAACATCGATAGAATACAAGCGCGATCCTCATATGTATAAGTAAGATGCGAGCTTACTTGCGTTTAAGTTGTAATAAAACATCTAGTTGTCAGAAAAGGACGGTTTTTATCTATGAAGATCAGATAAAATAAGAATGAAAATATGGGTTTAATTGAATAAATATAGTTTAATGACTTCCAACACAGAATTATAACGTGGCTGCCTAGCAGCGCCATGTCACACCGAGTGATAGACCGAGAGGCTACTATACCTGTCTCACACAGTACATATCCAACCTTATTACATTGTTTACAACAAGATCAGCATCAAGCGCCGCAATTGGATGACTAGCTATAGTGCGTCAAGCAAATCTTGTCAGTAGCAATGTAAAGCAAACTAAAGTAGGGCAACAATCAAAGAGTAGTATTGCGCTAAGAAAAGCAGCAATGTACAATGTACATCGAACCAAAACTTTTTTTTCCGCTAAGCGCGCCCTGTTACGTACGTCAATTCAAATTGTCACTCGTGGATTCTCTATTGAAAATGTTTGAAATTGTTATTAAATGGTATGGACGGACAATTTAAAAGCGGTGTGTGGTGAATTTGAAGATCTCAAAATAAAATTAGAAGTGGAATATGCCGTTAAACAAGAATGTATTGAATAAAATCATTGCTTCAGCAGATAGATGTCCTATTGGATTTTAATATTTTATTAGATTTATCAGTTGGAACTGTAGGCATTGTAGGCACCTTAGCTTTGATTAAGCTCAATTTTATTTAATATATTGGTATTTAATGGTGACACAGCAGAAATATCTCTTGAAATAGAATCGATTCAGAATGTAAACAAAGATGATGGCTGTCATTCGCGAATCGCGATCCACATTCCACAGATGACACGCGATTTTCGAATTATTCGAACACAGTGTTGCTAACCCGCGATTTTTCAAATTTGCCGCCGTTTGCTACTGACAAGATTTCCTTGACCCAGTTTATATTTAACATAGAAACGGAATACTTAGATGAGATCAATGAAATGTTAGATATCTAATATCTATTGATGTTTTCATATAATTCCTCGGGCTAACATATATCAGCTCAACAAGATAATCGCAAACTGGTTCTATTTTAACCGTACCCAAATGCATAGACATGTATAAACATTCCAAATGTATAGACATTCCATTCGTAGCACAAGTAGGGACCTCATACCGATGTGTAGGCTCCCACACCTCGGGTCGCGGTGCTTACGCCCGCTTACAAATCTTATTTGCGCTCGTTCCGATAGGAATTCGTCTCGCGTTGCCGTCAGTATTTTATTACAATATACCTACATCGATTGTAGAATGTTGTGGCGTCTGTCACAGAAATGTCGGCGAATATTTTGGCAAATTTAGAACGGTTTACTGAACGTAGAAATTGCATTAGACTCCGCGGTCGCGATCCGCAAAACTGCGTACAACTTCACAACGCATCTAATATTTACGCTGCTTTTATTGCTTCGTGAATAAATAAATGTCAGTAAATCCCATAATAGATAAAACGATTTTATTATAGACACGAAATACAAGGATTTATTAAGGAGATTTTTCCAAGTCGGAGTGGATCGGTGGCCGGAAGCAGGGTGGGCTACGGCATACAAATCCAAGGTGTTACCTGGCCAGCTCAATAAGATCTCTTAGAGTATCTTAAATAACGGTCATGCCCCTTGTCAGGCGCGAACACGGGCAGCGACAGGGGTCATGGCAGACTGGTCACTGCACTCGGCTCGCAAGCCGACCACCTGAGATTTCAATTTTGCGACGCTGAATAAATTTATTCGGATTTCGACATTTTCTTTGTCAGACTTTCTAACCTAATGTTAGGGAAAAATGGGTCTGTGTGAAAAAGATTGGGTCTATAAAATTGGTAAGTGGTCTTGTTAAGTCTTAACATATGGAACTACACCGGCACAAAATACAGCTATATTATGCTTTTTCTGTGTTGTATCGGATCACTGGCAAATATGGTTTGGTTTAAGTGCGTTTGGTTTACTCTACCTCTTCACTAGCCTTTGGGAATTTAATTTTAATACCAATAAATACCAATTTTTATGTATATCAGCCATACTCAATGTTATTATAGCGCCTTGCGATGGAGTGCTTGTAATCAATACGTCTTCGATATCATTTTGATAAGTCAAATACAAATTTGAGAATAAGTCTACTGCTTTAAAACCTTTTGCGATGTTTCCACCATGGACGTCACTTTAAAGCAGTCAGTAAGTCAGCAATCTTTCATCAAGCAAAGCCGCTTTCATTCCAAACAAAAAACATTTTCTTTAAAACCTTTTTTAATTATTCAGAGTTCAACGTAGCATTACTTTCGAGACCAAGATTAGTGCCCTACGTATACGTCTCAGAAAAAGGCAGAATAATACAAAGTATTTTTTACAGCTCTTATAAAAAAGAAACCTGTTTTGTGTAAAAGGGACTGCTCAATATAGATTACACGAACGTTAATAACAGACAAAATAAAATACTGTACAGTTTAGTACAAAGACTGGTTTCTGATAGAAGTAACTAATTCGAGTATGTCTATATCCACTCTATTAACTAGCGGGATTAACGAACTGATCCTTTTTCCGAGCATCGAAAAGGGCAAATGGAATTAGTTCGCCTTATTAACTAATGGTACATCTAATACTTTCCTTATTTTACTGGAGAACAGCCAATTATCGGTACAATACGTACAAGATTAACACATACTTTATAAAATACTTTTTTTAGAATAAAGTAAGCATTTGACCACAATTTCGCCTGATACTACGAGTAAGTGCCCATGCATACTATTATGGAACATGTTTACCTACAATGTGTCTATTCACTCTCGATTGAAAAAGATCCAAGTTATAGTGGACTGGAAATAGATTTGCAGGCAGTGAATTCCACTCCTTAGCCGTTCGCATGATAAAGCATTTTTCTTTTTAAGTAAGGGTAAGTTTCTTATTGCAAAAAAAATAATATTGTAAGCTATTTACATAGCTTAAAATTAGATCGTCTTCCTGAATAAAACTTATTTAAGTGAACTTACAGATAATAAAACGATATTTTTATGCAAACTCATTTGCTATTATCTTTCCATCCTCTCTTATGTAACCCGTTGGTACTTTGCCATGACAAGTCTATTATTTCAAGCCTCTGCAAAAAATATCTCATATCACAACCTTAAAATGATTACAAAACGAGCTAGCGATTAAATCTACAGTGGGCTCAACAGCCCAAACGGGCGGAAATTGCAAAAATGCTGTCATAAATACTTCTAAAGTGTTTTTTAAAATATGTCATATTGTTTGGAGGTGTTCCAAACCGCACTATCTGCCCCGCGCGCCAAAACTCGGTCGCGTATTTCACTACTCAAATATAACTGGGTTTCTTTTGCGACTCTGCTTACATATGCAGTACATATCGATGTAATGTAGTAACAGGCCGTCATTTTGTGATAAACATTTTAACTCATATTAATTTCATATCGATTCTCCAATCTTTTTATTCTAGACTAGCTGTTGCCCGCGACTTCGTCCGCGTGGAATTTTATCTTCAACATTTTACATCTTTAGTACCTATAATTTTCTATAATTTTCATATCCAAGCAATGTTGAAATTAAGTAGTTTTCTTTTTTAGCAAGTTGTATGAAGTTTTAAGTCAAGTGGATTTTGATGTTGGTTGCTGAAATTACTTTTCTTGTATTCTCATAATGCCCTTATACAAAGATTCAAGTTCCGCACTCACAAATTATCTGATCTCCATACAAACTTTCAACCCCTTTCTCACCATCTTGGGGGATGATTTTCATAAATGCTTGAATTAGTTTTCATGTTTTTTAATTTGTTACCTTTTTATTGCAAAAAGTTCAAGTTCCTAGCTTAAAATTTAATTTACACCCCAAGACGAACTTTCATCCCCTTTTTAACCCCCTTAGGGGTTGATTTTCCAAAAACGTTGCAGTTACTTTTTTTTGTAATCGGCTATTATGTCTTTCTAAGTAGTTTCAAAGCATTTGTAATGGATTCAAACTGAACCCCATTTTAACCCTGATAGGACGAATTTTACAAATTGCTGAAATCATTTTTATTGTCTTTTAATAATATCCCCAAATACAAAGATTCAAATCCCGAGCTCGAAAAAATGTTTGATATCCATACAAACTTTCAACCCCTTTTTCACCACCTTAGGGGATTAATTTTCAAAAACGCTGAAATTAGTTTTCTTTTATTTTAATTTAAAACGTTTTTACAAAGTTTCAAGTTCCATGCTTAAAATAAAATTTGCACCCGCAGACGAACTTTCATCCCCTTTTTAACCCTGTTAGGGGATAAATTTTACAAAACGCTGAAATCACTTTTCCTGTCTTCTAATAATATTTCTAAATACAAAGATTCAAGTCCCACACTCGAAAAAATGTTTGATATCCATACAAACTTTCAACCCCTTTTTCACCACCTTAGGGGATGAATTTTCAAAAACGCTGAAATCAGTTTTCTTGTGTTTTAATAATATATCATTTAACGAAGTTTCAAATTCCTAGATTAAAAGAAAACTTTAACCCCATACAAACTTTCATCCCCTTTTTAACCCTGTTAGGGGATGAATTTTACAAAACGCTGAAATTACTTTTATTGTCTTTTAATAATATTCCTAAATACAAAGATTCAAGTCCACCACTCGAAAAAAATTTTGATTTCCATACAAACTTTCAACCCCTTTTTCACCACCTTGGGGGATGAATTTTCTAAAACGCTGTAATTAGTTTTCTTATATTTGAATTTAATACTTTTTTACAAAGTTTCAAGCTCCTAGCTTAAAATAAAATTTGCACCCCGTCTTCGGCTTAAAATAAAATTTGCAACTTTCATCCCCTTTTTAACCCCCTTAGGGGTTGAATTTCCAAAAACGTTGCAATCGCTTTTTTTTGTAATCGGTTATTATGCCTTTCTAAGAAGTTTGAAAGCATTTGTAATGGATTAAAATTTTCAACCCCTTTTTAACCCTGTTAGGGGATGAATTTTACAAAACGCTGAAATTACTTTTCATGTCTTCTAATAATATTCCTAAATACAAAGATTCAAGTCCACCACTCGAATATTTTTTTGATATCCATACAAACTTTCAACCCCTTTTTCACCACCTTAGGGTATGAATTTTCAAAAACGCTGAAATTAGTTTTCTTGTATTTTAATAATATATCTTTTTACGAAGTTTCGAATTCCTAGCTTAAAAGAAAACTTTCACCCCATACAAACTTTCATCCCCTTTTTAACCCCCTTAGGGGTTGAATTTCTCAAAATCGCTTCCTATCTCTTGTACACTTTATAAATGTAATCTGGTGTGCAAATTTCAACTTTCTGGCTTTTGTAGTTTCGGCTCTGCGTTGATGAATCAGTCAGTCAGGACACTTGCATTTATATATATAGATAGATTAGTAGTTACGTATACATTTCTCCTCATCCGTCGTTATGCAGCTTTTGGTAACTTTCGGTAAATTTAGACCAGTAGAGCCTGAGTAATTTCAACAAATTTTATTCTTTACGGCAGCAGCTGATTAGCTATAATAACCTTAATAAGAAATATAAATATGGCCTGGAATAAAACAAGTATATATAAGTTAAATCGAGTACGATTTATAGACTCGAGTTTGCAATATTATTACGCCCCGAGTTACACACAATGTTTTTCATCACACTTGCGATACAAAAAATGAGTTTAAAGACAAAAAACTGTTAATTATGGCCCTAGAAACTTCATAACTCCCTAGGGAAAACGATTTTTCTATAACTCCCACTACGCCTGCGTGCAATTCCACATTTACTGAGTGTGATGAATTATTATTATATAATCATGTTATGAAATGGTTAAGGATATCTGTCTGTTAACAGTGACTTTTCTTCAAGCACGGAATTTTTATGACAAGATTTTATAGTTCAAATCGCCATCTATGTCAAAATTACGGCTGGTGAAATTTAAAGTAACAATAGATCTTAAAGATTATCCCACGCGCTCCGTCGAGGCGACGAGCGATGTGAGTCAACAAACCCCGCTCTGGGAGTAAATATGACCACCACTCTAACACTTCTCTAGTGCCGCACACGAGGCGGATACGGGATTTTTACGAGTTCAGCGCGTGATCACGTAAAACTTAGACCAATCTCATAGTATAATTTCATCACGAAAAATATTTTATTTCATGCAGGTGGACTGAAGGACAAATCCCTATATTGCTCCCACAAGACTGAATTTTTTTTAATTATCTCATACGAACCAAGTAGGTATTAATTCGATTCATTTAATTACCGCTTAAATTATTTTTACACAATTTTCAATCGTATTTGATGCATCGAAGACGTATTAAATGCCGAATGAGTCTGTGCCAACAGATTATAAAATTAGGCTCCGGTCCGATGGTGCATGTTCTGTAAATCTACATTACTATTCCAAACACATAAGTATCAAAGCTTCAAAGTTATAAAGCATCTCTGAATGAACGCATTCACAAGCTAAATAGCTTCGGCAAACAGAGCACCGAAGTCTAATTATCGTGCATTTGTCAAAGATGATACCGAAATATTGCATGCGTCACTTCCTCTAGAGAGCAGCTACACGCATGCAAGCACGATGCACTCGGTAATCATTATTATTGGATTGCTACTGAATGCAATTCAAACATGAATACACGACTCAAACCTATCCATGCGTTAACAAACTAATAAGCAAGTCTTTGCTGTGAATGCTAGCCGTTTAAACCCGTTAAATAAAATAGGATGTAAAAACTATGCGCAATCCAATAGTGCTCTCGGAAGCTACCTACTGCAAAATCCTGGTCACGGCACCACAATGTAATGCCCCCTTCGTCTATTCTCCCTTTTTCTTTTGTTAATATAAAATGTGTATCTTCCTCCCTTCATTCATTTAAGTTTTGAAGAGTGTTTATAGTTGTCACATCGGTTGGCAGTTTGATTTGCATGCGCTCTGTAAGTCAGGGCAATATTTACCTAACAGCCGAGACGACGTGCAATCCTTAATGAATGCGAAGGAAATTGTTTTTGAAGAATAGCTTGGTATGTGAATAATTCAGAATAGAACGAATCAAACATTTATAAAATACGAATTACTAAATATACCTACAGTACTTTAAGTAAAGTACTGTAACAGAAAAAGGGGCTTCAACTTTTAAGTTTTTGACTTGTTAGTTTTGCTAAATAAATAATGTAAGTACTAAGTAGTAATGGCTCGGGATCCTAAGTATACTTATCATCATGCATGAAACTCGCTTATCATCATGCATTAATTGTATAACTTTAATAACCTTAGAAGTCGTATCAGCATGCATTAATTAGGAAATGAACTACAAATTCAATGATTCAGTAAAAAATGTGTACTGAGTTTAATTAAAACTGCAAGAGTAAGAGTCCAGTATTTATTATAAAATACGTAGGCTGCTGTAAGCTGGCTAGTTCTTTGAAGTTCTTGGTGCGGCTTGGGATCAGGGAGGAAAGCGGAATAAAAAAGGCAAGCCTTTTATTATTATTTAAGCACTACTTTTAAAAGCCCATTTTATATCGCACTTGATGGCTGGAAATCTTTACTTCTCGGCCGAGGCATTATAACAACAAATATCAATAATATTCTAGAATTTTATTGCATCACGGTGCGGTACTTACATACACACGATATTTCCCCACATGTTTGAGAAAATATGTATATAAATTAGATTTATGATCAATACCAACACTGTACTGCCTAGTTTTAGCATAACGTAATCATGTCTAAAAGCTTAGTCAATTTTTTAGGAGCCTTCACTTTGTGTACGAGGTCGTCTTAGAATCTTTCTGCACAAGCTGCTGTCTTGCATTTAAGTATGTATTTAGACAATACTTTTACTTAAGTTAGAGTCTAGAGCGTAACTTATGAGAATATAATAGAGTTTAATAGAGTTAGACCAACTTGATACTCGGCTGGTAAGAGAAAAGTTGTTAGAAACTAATTTTGATGACTTATTAAACATACAATGCCCAATTAAATTGTACGAAGCGTTCACACTTATATTTAAAAATATTTATGATGCATGCTACAGAACACAAATAATTAGAGAAAACTGTTACAATAGAAACAATAAGAATTGGGTAAGTGATAATTTAAAAAAAATGATCTCAGAACGTGATAGACTGTTTGTTATATGGTGCAATGAACCAAAGAATATGTTAAAAAGACTTAACTATACTAAATATAGAAATAGGTGTAATAAGGCAATTTCAAAATGTAAAAATGAGTATGATAAGCAAAGTATATTAAAGTGCAATAATAACATTAAAAAAGTATGGGAAAAAATAAATAGTTTATTAGGAAATAATAAATCTTCGTTAGATAGTACCGTAATTAATAATATAAAGATAGAAGATAGTATTAAAGAGATCTGTGATAAATTTGCATATACTTTTTCAAATGAGATAGAGCAAATAAAACATAGTTGCAGTGATAGATGGTTAGATAGAAATAGTTATGTAAATAAGGCGGATGTATCTATGAGATGTCAACCCGTGCACAGTAAAGATGTAAAACGTATTATTAACCAAGTAGATAAAAATAAAGCACCGGGAAGTGATCTCGTACGTATGTCCGACCTCAAGCTTATTGTAGATAAAGTTAGTCCAGTCATAGCTAAATTTATCAACTTGTCAGTAGCTCAGCACAAATATCCTAACAAGCTTAAAGAATCGTTAGTTCGTCCAATCCATAAAAAGGGTGATCGTAAAGTATATTCCAACTATAGACCAATATCCATTCTCTCTAGTATAGATAAAGTAGTCGAAAAATGTATAATTAATCAAACCAGCTCTTTTCTACAAAAACATAGTATATTAAATGATAGTCAACATGGTTTCCAAAAAAATAAAAGCACCGCCACTCTCCTATCCAAATTCACTGACGAAATAAACACTTACTTAGGAGATAAAAAAATAGTTGTAGCGATATTTTATGATTTTAAAAAAGCATTCGACACCTTAGAAATAGATACCCTTTTAAATGGAATGGACGAGTGTGGTGTGGGGCAGCCACTGAACTGTTGGTTCCGTGACTACCTCACATCACGATCATATCGCGTCAAAATTGGTGACGACCTAAGCGATGAAACACAGGTGCAATGCGGAGTACCTCAAGGCTCGGTATGTGGGCCTGTGTGCTATCTCATGCATGTTAACAGTTTGTGTGGAGCTATACAAAATTGTTCTGCATATATGTTCGCTGACGATCTTTGCACCTTACGTGCCAATGTCACTGATATATGTCATCTGGTTCAACAGGACATAGATTCAATAGTTAAATGGTCACACGATAATGGCATTATATTGAATTCTGATAAGACAAAACTACTCATTATACAATCACCTTATATATGCACCGTAGAAACTCCTTTGCCTATGTATACCCACAGTTTTACTTGTTTCCACGATAAATTAAAAGCTTGTCATTGCAAACCTATAGAAAAAGTTGATTGTGTTACATATCTGGGAGTCAAAATAGATACCGCATTCTCTTGGCAACAACACATAGACCATATCTGTAGTAAATTAAGAATTCTCTTAGGTAGATTTTATCACTTAAGCTATAAAGTACCTAATAACATACTGAAATATTTATATTTTGCAATAGTGGAATCTGTATTGAGCTATGCACTTCATTGCTATGGTCTTACTTTTAAATCATACATAGATAAATTAGAAGCACTACAAATTAGATTCCTAAAACTACTCGTAAATAAGAAAACCAGAAACAGCTGTAAAAACGATTATTATAAACTATTCAAAATTTGCAAAATACTACCAGTTAGTTTAAAGCACAAATTCCTTCTAGCAGTTAACAACCATGGCAATGAAGAGCACAACTCAATACTAATAGAACATAAGCATAAAACAAGGGCAGTAACTGCGCGAAAATTTGAAGTCCCCCGGGTTAGCAACTATTTTGGTGATAGAACTCTTAGGAAAAGAGTTCCGTATCTCCTGAATAGTCTACCCGAGAACATTCGGCATGAGCCAAATAAAAATAAATTTAAAAGTGCCCTAAAACTGTACCTATTGCAAACACTTAAGTGACAGTTGCACATGTGCAAGTGCCACTAATTGTTTAGATTTAATAATAATTTAAAATTAGTACTCACTTAAATACATGTGTATGTAGAGACTCTTACCTGCAGGCAAACTGTAAATACAGTTTTGCAGGGACCTGTTCAATTATATGTTCTGTACTGTGTGTTAATAATAATAAATAAAAAAAAAAAAAGAATAGTCTGCAGAGATTTTGGCCGCACACGCAGTGCCAGTGTTATTTATAAGTCATAATTTCATAGAAGTTTGACGTTTAAAATAACACCTGCACTGCGTGTGCTGTCAAAATCTTTGCAGAACTTTCTTGGTATAACTCTAGGTTGTTAATAAGAAAGTTATTCATGGTTATATATTAGTTTTCGGCTGAAGTTCGTGGCTCATACCGTTCCCGCGAACTCTTTATTTACTCCCAAGCCAGACGAACAAATTGTAATTTACTCAGGCTAGCTTTCAACCACTTGTATCTCAATGAATTTTCGCCCAGAAATCGTGTAATTAAGGTTTAGAAGTTTAAGTGTTCCGGGAGCTCCAACGGTGAGATGAGGCTGTGGCTTTGTTTTTACTGTGTGAGGAAAAAAATAATTACAGTGATGAAAAGTGTATTTGGTTATAAGTTATAAAGCAGTAATGTTTCATATTTATACGTTAAATATAATATAGTGATCAAAGTACTAAGTATTAATAGTCAAATACAATAATTTAGGTTAGGTAATAATTTCATAAACATTGAACTAAATATGTACCTAAATGATTGTTTTCTGCAAGACTACAAAACCGCCCGGCAGTTTTGGGGTCTCAGTAGGTACTTACCGTGCAAAATACGGGGATAACGCGAGGAAGAAGAAAGTAGGTACCATGATAAAAATACAGAAAAAGGCGGTGGTTCCTATATACTATCTCTGCCCGTTTCCCCATCAATTCGACACATATATCTACAGAAACGCAAACCGAGGCAGCGATTTTAGATTTCGACCCGAGTCAGCGCGGCCGTTTCTACCCTCAGGAATTATGGGATTATGTGCTTTGTTTTATTGCGGGTAAACAATATGGTAAATTGAAGTTACAGGAGGTTTATGGATATGTCGAATATGGATTCTTGGCCACTTAAGTATATCTTACACCGAAACCAAGTCATTAAATATTCGGACCTATATTATGTTAAAAATAGTCAACAATTTAACAGATATTAATCAGTTTTTACGAATGTGCGTACCTAATGGAATTAATGGACAGTTGATGAAAACAGCCGAACTAATTTTATCAAACGAAGCTGGTATTCATTGAATTAGATACAAAACAATAACTGCTTCAGAGCATAAGTACCTACCTAAGATACTAGTATCTACGGGTCATGTAGGTAGCTTCGTTTTTTTTGCCCTTAGATGTTTCTGCAGGCTCCCTTAAATTACAGACATTTTGTTAAAAATATATAAGCCACTGCTTAAATAAACAATTTAAAAACTAAAATGAGACCTTTTCATCAAATGATTAGAACCATCAATAAAAAAGAAGACGTAACGTAAAAAACATGTGTAAAACTTTTTGCGGCCCCAATCAGTTAATGCTAACCTAACTTTTCTCTACAATTCGTGTTGTCGCGTGCCCCGCCCCACAAATTCAATAAGTTAACTGGAAGAAATCGCCTCTCGGCGCTCTGGGGACAGCGCAAACAGAGCTTTACGAGATTACTGCGGCTACAGTGAAAAAGATGGAGTTTCGAGCGGCGCAGGAAATTGCGAAATATGTGCACGGCGTGCGTCTAATGGCGGACGAAGCACAGATTATATACATATTATACTTACCTAATGGTGGTAGCGGAATTGAGATTTTTTTTACAATTTATTTAAGTTGTGGTATCAAATGATGGTATAGGTAGGTATATCGTCTTCTAATACCACAACACAAAGCTTATTGAGCTTACTGTGGGCTTAGGTCGATTTACAGAAATCGACCATCATCGTCTAGTAAATATTTATTTATTTATTTTATGATTTTGTTATGTACGACCTTGTCATAACTCGTGAATAAACCCACACTCGTTTATGGTTTTTTTATACAACAGTTACAAAAAATACTATAAAAGTAGGTACCTAATTATCTAAAAACGTACATCTTTTTGATCGGGTCACTCTTGACAGAGCGGTCGTGGCCATCATTGGAAGTCTCCCTTTGTGACACGTTTGACGGCTCGCCTCCACTCCTCCCTGATACGGCTGCGCGTTTAGCGCATTCGTGCAAGGGACCGTCCATTGCTGCCTTTATTTGGTCCGTCCACCTCATGGGCGACCTTCCTCGCGCTCGGGTACCTTCTACTCTGCCTTGCGTAAAAAACGTACATAGCAATATAAAATAGGGATTAAAATAAAATATTTGAATACTTAATGATTGTATAAGTAGTAAAAGTTTAAAAGTTATTAAAAATTCTTGACAGTCTATTGGTATAAAACTTCAATAAAATAAAAGTAGGTGCAACATTAGCTTACACAATTTACACATACCTCAGACCTAAGGTTTGCACGACAGATCCGAAATGTATGGGAAGATCCGCGGATTCGGATCCAGATCCGGATAATTTCATACGTTTCGGATCCGGATTGCAAACCCTACTCAGACCTTTGCTATTGCGTTGGTTTGTAGACCACAGCATGGTCATAATAATGATTAAAAAATGGAAATTTGTGAATTGTGTATCTGTATCTATTACCTACATAATCTGTGGCGAATGGTGACGGCTGGAAGGGTTTAAAAACGGGTTCCTTTAACTTACATTGTTATAAAGTAAACGTACGGGTATAAAGTGGGAACGGAATATTTGCATTTGCGGTAGTTATAACAATACCCGCAAGGGACAGGTTTATTCACTTGCGAGTATCGTTATAACTTATGTCTCAGCCATGGAAAAAAACCGGGATAACACTAGGAATATGATGGTATGCCCTAACTAGCAATGTGCAAGTTGCACAATATTCTCAAAATTTCTGGAAACTTTCATGAGAAAATACTCATGCAAATAATTAATAGAATCATGCGTTACTTTGCGGAAATCGATATTAAATAAAACAAATACATTTTAGTGTTATTTCTCATGCAAGTTTCCACTTACATAAGTATAGGGTTTATTATTCAATGTCCTTAACCGTTGACGTCTGTTTCACTTAACCTCGTATGTCCTCGTGTATTTGTAGGTACAAGTACAAATTAATTTCGAGTTTTGAACTCATATATAGAAACAAAAGAAAGTTCTAAATTCGAAAGCGCCAAAATTGCCCGGGTCTTGCGAGGTTAATATTTACGTCTCTTATTGGCGTCTAATTCAAAATCCAAATGTTAATGTTATAATTTTATTAATCTTAATATTTTTTATTTTTAAATATATAATGTAATTTTTGACGATCATGATGAGAAGATAAACATAATTTTGACGAATGTAGCAAATTTATAGTGTAATTTTCATCTTGAAATAAAGAAATCTAAATCTATAGAAATGAAACTAACAGTAAGATGGTTTGGCTACAAAGGTGTTTAAAACGTGCAGGAAAAATAGATACCGAGAAATTCACGGGAACTTTGCAATTTTTGAAAATTCTCGATGGCACATTTGGATTAACATATTTGTAACCTGCCAATATGTACTTATCTATGCGACTTACCTCTACTACTGACCTACCTCTACCTCACTAACGCCTTGGGTAGGGTTGCCAGATCGAAAGGCGCTATTATCGGGAAAAACTGTAAATTTTTCGGGATTTTGGGACTTAATTCGGGAAAAAGTAATTGTAAAAACAACGATATTTTACATTATTGGCACTACGTTACCTGCTCTGCCCATAGACGTTTTCATATAGAAATAGTATAAATTGATAAATTCTTTGAGATCTTGAACAGTCTCTCGTTCATCGCTCGACGCGGGTCGCCCGCTCGCTCGACGATAGTTCGGAATTTGAAATTATTGTTTTATAACGTGAAGCTGTTTTTCGGGACAGTTTTCACTTTATCGGGAATCGGGAACACATGCTAAAAATCGGGAGAATCCCGCCAAATCCCGACCATCTGGCAACCCTAGCCTTGGGATATGCAGTCCTAAGGAAACGGTACGAGTTTTCATTTCCGAGTATTCTCCCGTCAATCACAGGATCTCTATAAGTCTTCGCTGTTATTCCTATTTACCGAACGTTTGGCATAGACGACCCAGCAAAGATGTGATCTACTATTAAGTATATTTGCTATAACTCTCAGTGTTCACAGCATTACTACGTCAACAACGTTGAAAATGAGAACCCGTGTGTTAGGGTAAAGGCACCAGTAGTCAGCCTTATAACGACTTTTTTAAGTTTGAACGTTCGGCATTTCTACAGGATTAGTCGGATAATTAAACAAATGACATAGTTAGATCAATTGTTTATCATAATTAAAAAAAAAAAAAAAATAACAATCCTCTTTATAATATCACTAATTAAGTTTAAACAAAAAGCGGCATTTTTCTCCAGTAGTCAGCCTCCAAAATCCAGTAAGCAGCCTCTGTGTACCCAGTACTCAGCCTTTATAATATTCATAATAATTTGATCAAAATCACTTATATTTATATCATAACCAACAGTATGATTATCATTATTTTTTCTTATAAGTACATACAATTCTTATGACACGAAATTTGTTAGTTATATAAGTACTTAACTAAAAAAGTTGTCAAGCGGATCCCAGGCTCCCATGAGCCGTGCATGGCAAAAATGCTATATATGTCCGGGATAACGCGAGGAAGAAGAAGGTACCTATTCGGTAAAAAATAATGAAACGATTCTATGCAGATGTAATTATCATTAATAAACAAAGTCATATACCTACCAGGAAAAAGCAAAATGAGAGGTATGTATAGTTAACGTCAAATATGTATACACTTTTTCACCTTATTTCAATGAGATAGGGTTTAAAAATGTGGACATATTTTTGGCGGCGACGTACCAAGCAACGTCAATGGCTGAGTATTGGATCCGCGAAGTGAAGTGAAGAAGTTCCAGTAGTCAGCCGCATTATAACGTAATTTCAAATGCGGCTGACTACTGGATTTTACTTAAAATTGACTAGGGCATGCCTAACTAAATTTGAAAATGTAAATTTAACGGTCCTAACGGTCGCATTGGCTCGAAAATAATAAAATAAACGAATAACCCAAAGGTCAGCCGTGGGGGGCTGAACACTGGATTTTTTGGAAAAAAGTGTTATCCAGTGGCCAGCCCCCTCAATTTATAAGTGAAATATTGATATTTTCATCAAAACATAATCCAATTTAATAGATAAACTAATAAACAAACCAATCATTAACAAAAATAATAACTTATAACATTAAAACATAATTTTTCTTGCCTGTTAAGAGAACACCACGTGCAGTAAAAAATATGGCGGACATGACACTTTTGCACTCGTCGACAAACAGCACCTGTATGAACCAAGGGCCCAACCTTTTCTGTTCTCTTTCACGACGCAGCAACTAGTATCATTTCTCTCACCTCGCTCTTTTAAAATGCCGTTTGTCAAAAAAGGACAACCATACTGTTGACAAGGCGGACTTCAAAACAAGTGTTGCCTTTCTTGATGCGCCCACCCTGTGTATGTGTGCGTAAAAGCGTATATGTGTGCTCTTTTAGGGATGTGAAAAGTCGATTTTAATCATGTTATATATCGATAAACGCTACACAGCGGAACGAAATAGCGATTAATTGAAGCTTCAATATCTTCGTTAAACATAAACATTATTGAAATGCTAATGGATAATGAATATATTATAATATAATAATATAATTCAATTATTGCGGAACACCTATTTTAGGAGGTATTTATGTTTTTTAATTAAATATCTGAACTTTCCCTTGGTTCCCTGCTGGGGCGTGACTATAAAATTGTGATCTGATAACCACAATAAAGAATAAAAGCGTTTTTGGTAATTTTAGGTATCGTTAAGCCTTTGAAGTAAAATTAAAATTGCAAGAAATGTCGATAGTTTATCGATATGACTTTATCGACATGGCTACAGCAACGTGGGCCTCATTGTTAATCGTACACTAAACAAAAGTGGCAACAGTGACAGCTCGTTGAGACTACGTCTATATATATATTATGTCTATGGTATGAACGAGTATATTTCTTCCTCCCGTTCCCTCACCGCACCTGTCGTGTGACGTATTAACCAATAAGGAATCAAAGCTCCTATTTGAGTACTCGCGATTTGTTTAAACGAATATACCAGATATTTATGACCAATAAACGACTCAAAAGGCTGACTACTGGTCCCTGGCTGGCTACTGGTGCTGTTACCCTATTGTAACCGCTTTCCGAGCGTAGAAGAGTCAAATGCAAATTCTTTGGCTACGAAAAAATGCTTCTAGCGAATTACGCCGAGTCGAGTTCCTTATTATGGCTGACAGGCTGCGTAGGCGTATTATGGCACGCTCCAAACCAAATTGTGTTTATATATACATATATGGGATTATAGCTCAAACTCTCTCGTGCTTGAGAGGAGGCCTGTGCCCAGCAGTGGGACGTATACAGTATGTGTCCGACCATGGGGCTTTAATTCCAGGGCTTGATTTTACTCGCTAAACTGAGCTACTTTTACTATGGGACCAACCCTAAAATCGGGGATTTTTTTTTGGCTTTTCCATAGAAAACGTCGACATCTGATCAGACAAATTGTATGAAAACGTAAAAAAAAATTTCGCGATTTCGGGGTTGGTGCCATAATAAAAGTAGCTCAGTTTAGCGATTAGAATCGAGCCCTGGATTTAAAGCCCGATGGTCAGTAACACCCTGTATAGCCTAAATTATTATTATTATATAAGAATTCTACTCGCCTACATTGGTTAGGCAATGAGAATACACAGCCGGTATTAAAGTTCCACCGCATCGGAGGCGTAAGTTTGCAAATTGGATGGGTCGGGGCGAGATTCGCTATTCTTCTGTGTTACTTGCTCTTTCGAGGCACCAGAAGTGGGCAGTCAAAGTACGGGCAAAGTATCAGGTTCTGATTCGATTGGAAGTGAAATAGTCAAATTATTATTTGTTAGAGTTGTAGTTTACTTGACTATGTGGCGGAGTATCTAACATATCCAATAGCGAGTCAGAGATTGTCATTATCAAATAAATATTAAAGTTGAAACGACGCTCAGCGAGTGGTACATATAATAAAACTCCTGCCTTTTTCCATACTCGTTTCCTCAGATTAGCCCTTCATTCCGCGAATATCTTTCGGAACCAAATTGCTCTTCTGCCTTTCATGTGTCGTATTAAACTCGTTTTGAATACCAAAAATTCCTTTGTACAAAGGCGTGTTTTTGATGGCTGCTACATTCCATTGCATTAATAAACAACCATAGGAAAACTCATTCAATTGTAAACCATATTCTTGAATAATGAATTCTAAATTGAGACTGTCAAATTCAATTGCTGTTACGGGTGTTATGTGTGGTGGGGCAGAAATGTGAGAATTGTTGATATCCATAAGCTGTGCAGTCGTATCTATCTGAATTGGCATTTATATTCTAATCTTCTAATTCATAAAACTTTACAAGCCACAATGAGTTAATTTTTGTTTTATCCCTTTCTTACAAATAAATGAATCAAAATGACAGATTAAGACAAACGATTAATAGCTAGCTTAACTTGTTGCGTGTTTATGAATAAATCCATATTTTTTTACAAATTAGTGGGAACTTACTACGTAGTAATTGGTACATATATGATCAGTCACTTGCAATCGTGTTTAATGGTAACAAAAATAATCAATATCACCGTCACATTTTTCCGTATCATCGAAGTTTATCATGTAACATTAATATATATTTCAATATACGTGAGTGAAACTTAATTTTTTTTTAAACAATACTAAAATAGGTACTTTAACATCGACTTCTCCAGACTCTTTTCAGGTGCGTTATGCACTTTACTGAATTTTCTCAGTGAATGCCCTCTAATGCTAGACGTAGTATTCTCCTGAGATGGCACGTGAGTACTTTGCTCAGATGAGATTAGGTGCTTTAGAGCCTTTAGAGCTAAGAAAATACTGTGGTTTATAGCTGTGACAGGTCTTAGTTATGACCTGGGTGAGTACCTAAATAGTTTCTTCATATAAGTTTGATTATATACTCTAAAAGGAGCATTCCATGAAATTTTCTACCGTTGTCCCGTACAAACGCGAAGTTTCTGAAGATTTAAAGGTATAAGAGTTTCCTTTTCTATGACAAATGGTCAAAAATATGCACAGAAAAATAATCGCCTGCTTTAAATGCCGAGAAAAAAGTCGCAACACAGGAAATAAAATGCGTTTGTACGGGACAGCCCGTGGAATGCACCAAAATATTATCATATGACTTTAATATACTAGCAATATTATCTAAGTCGTAGGTATATTACGTAAGTGTGTTTTTAAAGGATTAAAATAAATATTATATTATTTGTTCGTATTTTAGTTTTTTCTTCGACTTTGACGTCCACATACCTTAATAAGAGCGTTGTTGAGATTTTGCAGATACGTCAAGTATGGGGCTGATAGGGATTTTATATGCATTCTTACTGCCAAGTTTGTGCAAAGTTAGCGTGGTCAAAATTTAAAGTCCTACTTTATTAGATGGGTACAAACGAACCATTATATTACACAAATAGATTAACTTTTTTTATATAAAAACTACTACATTACTTGTACCTACAGGGTATTAATTTAGTCACCTGCAATAATTTACAGGGTACATAATATGTATGGGTATATATTATATATATCATACTGAGCAACTTTCACTATGTGACCAACTAATCCGCAAAAAAAATCCGCAGAAAAATTGACTCTCGCATACAAAGTATCAAGGTATCAAGGGCTTGTTAAGGTCGCCGGAAGACGCTGGATGCGGGTCGCTTCCAACCGGCACGTATGGAGGTCCAAGGGGGAGGCCTATGTTCAGCAGTGGACGTTTTATGGCTGTGATGATGATGATGATGATGATGATGATACACGGTATCAACATCATCAGCCAGACAAAATGTATGGGAGAGTAGGTAAATTTTTTTTCGAGATCTGTGTTGATCCCGTAGTAAACGTTACTTAGTATGACCTTATATTATATTCACCCCGTAAATTATTGTTATATTAACACTATATATATATATATAACTATATAGGTACCTACATATTATATCAACATGGCTATCTGCAATATTGCCATCTCAATTATCCCCCGCCTTGTCGGTGAATGGCCTTGCGATTAATTGCTCAGGCTCAGTTCGCTACGTAACTGATGCCGGTCAGCTCTTTGTACCGTTAATTAAATACATCCATGGTACAGTCGCCATCAGATATATCGGAGCAGCCAAGGTGTTCACAAATATCTGAACACGCCTCTATTGTCAAGGCGTTAGAGTGCGCGTTCAGATATTGTGAACACCTTGGCCGCTCCGATATATCTGATGGCGACTGTATAATAATATACTCCGCCTGGTACTCTCTTCCCGTCTTTTCGTGGTCACGTGACTGACACAAGCCTACGTCATCAAGCGACAGCGCTATATGATAATATGCGATAGCACTATACAGGGTGAAATTTAATTCACTGGCCAAATTGAAACAACCCACACTGGAACCCGCCCATACATTGCTGTGTTTAAAACTCAACTTAGCAATTATGGGTATTTTGTACTGAAATTGAAATATATGTATGACCAGGGAAGTATTGTACCTCATTGCAGCAAAATACCTTCATTATCAGTTGTCATTACGTAGTTGCATTATGTCAAAGGTCTAAGATTTCATATGTCACGTTCAGTGGTAATTAGCATCGATTATTAAATAGACTTGTTTCAAGTTATAGCAGGAATAATAACTCAAAATCCGCAATGTCTCATCTTGAGCAAGGTATGTTGATTACGTTTTACGTATTTTATATTCTAAAAACACTTTTGTGTTTGTGATATTTGGACAATAATAACTTATATTGTAATTTAATAAAAATGGTCTTAATTCCTATAATGGAAAACATCTTTTGATACTTTTTAGGCACGATAGCTAAAAAAGTGGTCGTTATTATTATTCTTTATTCGAAAGCAAAAGATGTTGTCCATTTTTCGAAAACGGACGAAATTTTTTGCTCTGGCTATTTGATCAGGCGTTTTTACTGTAGCGAAAATGTAACTTTTTCGCACTAAAACAATGATTTAGTGCGTAATATTTTACCCTAAGGTTACTTCTATTCATTTCGACGGTTTCAGATGAGAAAAGCGATTCAATTTTACTTCAACGACGAGAATTGTGCAACACGATATTTAAAAGTAAATACAAAACAATGAAAAACAAATTTGAAGACCTTTATAAATTTTTAATGCTTAAAACCAACTGTCCTGATCATCTAAAACACAAAATCATCATAGAGGCACGTAATTTTAAGACTCAATTCAATATAAAGTGGGCCAAGTCTAACAGCTATAAAAAAACATTCTTAGAAAAAGAGAAGACATGGCTCAGCGGTGAATGCCGATTTAAACTGCATTTTTCAAAACCAGAACAACAAAAAGGAGGGAGACCTCAAAAAGATTTTGTGGAATCCAGTGATGGCTCAAAACGCAGAAAAACAGCAGTTTTACGCAGCAGTTATTCCACTGACATGTTAACATATGCTGCACAAATGAAATTAAGGGCGGAGCGGAAGTTATTAGAAGCCAAACATGTACAGCAGGTAATAACACCAAAGGAAATTTCGGAAAATGATAATAAAAACAAACACCTAGTGACACCTGTACAAGCTTTGTCTTTGATGATGGAAGCTCAACTATCAAAGAAACAATACAATATAATAAAAAATTATGCCCCTG
The DNA here is from genome assembly GCF_963556715.1 of Cydia fagiglandana. Taxonomy (NCBI): domain Eukaryota; kingdom Metazoa; phylum Arthropoda; class Insecta; order Lepidoptera; family Tortricidae; genus Cydia; species Cydia fagiglandana. Next base: position 11,193,793 of record NC_085949.1, on the reverse strand, counting down.
ATGTGTTCCCATCCTATAAAATGGTGAAGAAGGAAAAAAACCAATGCTACCCAGAAAATGTGACATGTACAGACATTGAAGCAGAAGTGCCATTGCAGTCCTTATTGGATCATACAACTTCTCGTCTGTTACAAGTTCAAGAGGATGTTATGTTATAGTTTTTAAATATCTAAGTTCAGTATTTTACTAAACATATTATAAAGAGTCGTTGTACTGACTATCCGTGATTGGCCGGAATTGACAGTTGGTCGAGACGGCCAATCACAGACAAGTTGGGAGACTATGACGTTGTTTCCGTTCCGTTGCAAGGTTGAACTCGGCATTCGTTTCTCGGCAGTCGCAAGTGACGGTAGCTCTTGTGAATTGTTTATTGTGAAGTGAAGGTGTAATATTAAATAAAATAGTGTTTGTCAAGTGCGTTGTATGTTTTCACTCCCAATCGCATAACCTGAGTGGTAAACCAGTCCATTGGTTTACATATCAGAAGTTGGATCGAAAACAAAGACCCGCAAATTGGCTGGCCGCAATTTTTGTGCATATACGTGGAAAATAAAACGTAAGTGTTTTTCCTATCATAAAGTTAAGTATCGACAAATTAAGAGATGTAGCTAATAATAGTGATAATACTATTCCAATATTTTACGTGACTATTCATATTACATAAGTAGGTACTCAATTTATTTTTATTACGTCCGTCACTAACGGAACAAATCAAATTGATGTTTTATTTTATTTGTTTATTTTTACACTACTATATAAGTTATTAATCGAATCAGAGGTCATATACTGACCAAAGAAAAGAAGCCAAGCCCTCTGATAATTATATCGTAAATATGAATATCTATCACGCGCTAATGAATACCGACATTCATTAAAACATTAATCATTGTCTATCGCGACTGAGAAAGTGAATGATTGCGACTGCTGATCTTAGTGTATTTTGAGAAATGTATGTATGTGATTTTTGGAAAATCATGATCAGGGTTCACCAGGATAAAGTGATGGTAGTTTGTGACTGATCGATTAATGACCTATTGTTGACCGTGTTACACAGATAGTATATCCTAATTGATGCATGGTCAACCATGATTGATTGAAATTTGATGGTCAATCGTGATTGATGTGGGATTGATGGTCAATCATGATTGATGTAGGATTAATGGTCAATCATGATTGATCTAGGATTAATGGTCAATCATGATTGATCTAGGATTGATGGTCAATCGTGATTGATGTTGGATTGATGGTCAATCATGATTGATCTAGGATTGATGGTCAATCATGATTGATGTTGGATTGATGGTCAATCATGATTGATGAGGGATTGATGGTCAATCATGATTGATGAGGGATTAATGGTCAATCATGATTGATGAAGGATTGATGGTCAATCATGATTGATGTGGAATCGATGGTCAATCATGATTGATGAGGAATCGATGGTCAATCATGATTGATGAAGGATTGATGGTCAATCATGATTGATGAAGGATTGATGGTCAATCATGATTGATGTTGGATTGATGGTCAATCATGATTGATGAAGGTTTGATGGTCAATCATGATTGATGAAGGATTAATGGTCAATCATGATTGATGAAGGATTGATGGTCAATCATGATTGATGTAGGTTTGATGGTCAATTATGATTGATGTAGGATCGATGGTCAATCATGATTGATGAAGGATTGATGGTCAATCATGATTGATGAAGGATTGATGGTCAATCATGATTGATGTAACATTGATGGTCAATCATGATTGATGTATGAATCATGATTGATGTGAAATTGATGGTCAATCATGATTGATGTAGGATTGATGGTCAATCATGATTGACGGGGGATTGATGGATCATGATTTATGTAGGATTGATGCTCAGTCATGATTGATGGAGGATTGATGTACGATTGATGGTCAGTCCCGACTGACAGAGTGAGGCAACAGTACCATTAACAGTTCTTTTAGTGGTTTAAGTAATAATATATCACTTGTTTATTGACATGTTTTCTTCAATTATTTCGAGGTTACGAGATCATGGACGATGGAAGCAATAGTTCTCGAAGAAAACGCGAAAAACGAGCAACTTCGCGTGAGACGATGACGCCACCGTTACAATCTCGTGACAAGACTCGAAGTCGAAGCCGTAGCAGTGGTCGGGGGCGAAGACGTTCGCGCGAAAGAGAGCGCGACAGTCGCCGTCGCCGTTCGAGGTCAAGGTGCTCAAGAGGAAGGCGATCGCGACTGACAATGACGAGGTCACGGTCTCGTTCACACCATTCAAGACGGACAGGTTCGATTTCGCAGCATAGAAGCCCAGGACGCTGCAGTACACGAACGCCTACATCCAGGGGAGGCGAATCGCATCGCGCAGATTCTCGGAATGTACCGAGGCGCAAGACTTCGCGCCTACGTACTCCGAGTACACCGAGGCGAAATACTTCGTGCCGGCGTTCCTCAACCCCAGCAGCTGCGAACTGTGAGTCAATGAATAATATGTTAATGGATAAGTTTATTGAAGCACTTAAAGGTTTAAAGAATAATGACGACCGCAATAAGTTTCCTGTTTTAAATAATGTAATACCCGATTTTGACCCTTTATGTAAGGAACAAACGGTTGATACGTGGCTTCACAAAGTAGACGAATGTGCCCAAATCTATGGGTGGGGTGATAAGCAAGTCATTCATTACGCTCTACCAAAATTAACAGGGGTAGCGAAGACCTGGTATCAGGGTTTGCCTTCATTACTGTTTACGTGGGAAGAATGGAAGGCAAAACTGAGGGAGTCTTTTCCAACTAGAGACAACTATGCGGATTTGTTAATGGAAATGCTTAATAAAAAAGTACGATATGGGGAGTCCTTGGAAGTATACTATTACGCAAAAATGAATCTTCTAAATCGCTGTGAGATATCAGGTAAACGCGCGGTAGACTGTATCATAGCAGGAATTGAAGATCGCGGTGTTCGATTAGGGGCTCAGGGAGCCGAGTTTTAGGAGCCAGAGCTGGTGCTCAAGTTTTTAAAGACTGTTAAAGTAGGTCAAGATAGAAACACTAACGAGCCTCAGCGACTGAGGGATAGAGATAAACGCTCGCAAAATAATACTGTAAAGAATAGCAAAAACGAAGTAAATCCACAAAAATCAGAACCCCGGACGTGCTTTAATTGCAACGAAGCTGGCCATCCATTTTACCGATGTCCAAAACCTAAAGTTCGTTGTACTAAATGTAATTATTTGGGGCATAAAGATACTGAGTGTCCGGGACCTAAACAAAGTAATGACGCAAAGCCCAAAGTAGTATTAAAGCTTGAAGCTGAGTGTCCCGAAACTATACAAAGTACCCAAGTAAAACCCAAACAAGTTTTGAAACTTGATAGTTCAGGCGGTTCGAGTGCTAAATATAAAATGCCTATTAAAATAAATGACATGTTGTCAGAATGTTTCGTTGATTTAGGAAGCGAAGGGACTTTGATACGCCTTAGTGACGCTCAGCGGCTGGCATTAAATTGGGCTGTAGAAGAGGTGCCGATATTAAGAACTGCGGGTAACATACCGTACACCCCGCTTGGAAAAACATACGTCACGATTGAGATTCAGGGTGTGATAGAGAAAAATGTAGAGGTAGAAGTGGTAGATGATTATTTTATTGACTATCCTGTACTGGTGGGCCATACGTTTACAGAAAGACCATTTGTAAAAATAGTCAAAATGGATTCCGACCTCATCATTCAAAGGAATAATGAAGACTGCGGCGGAAAGTCTGTTAGTACTTATCCCCTTGTGTGTAGTGAGACCACACGAGTAAGTAGTGGCGAATTAAAGGCTATTCCGGTTAACTCTACTAATACATTTACGGGTAGTGTGTATGTGAATGGAACCGTGCGTAAGGTAGTTGACCGTGAGCATTACCTATTACCCGGAGAGTACAACTTAACTCAAGGGGTAGGCAAAATCTTGATTCAAAATATCGGTAAGAATGATTTGATTATAGATAAGGGCAGTCTGGTAACACGCAGTAGGGCATTAGTTAGGAGTTTAGAAATACTGAAGGTAAACATTAACGAACAGTTGGCGTCAGATGAATCACCAATCAGTTGTGGAGAGAATTTAACTAAGCAGCAAAAAGAAACTTTAAAACTATTACTAGATAAGTACAAGTCATGTTTTTCAACTGGTCTGAAGGATTTGGGTTTTACGACTGAAACTGAAATGGTGATTCAACTTGACGATCCCGATCCTGTAGTATATCGCCCTTATCGTTTATCTTACAACGAACGTCAACTAGTCCAGGATATGATCAAAGAAATGTTAGAAAGTGGTATTATAAGAGAATCTAACAGTCCTTATGCGAGCCCGATCGTTTTAGTGAATAAAAAGTCTGGGGAAAAGAGGTTATGCGTAGACTATCGCGCCTTAAATAGTAAAACGAAGAAAGAACATTATCCCCTCCCTCGCATCGAAGATCAACTCGATTTACTGTCCGGCAGCTCCTTATTTGTTACGCTGGACTTAGCATCTGGCTACTACCAGATTCCGATCGCAGAAGGTTCACGAGATAAAACCGCTTTTGTGACCCCCCAAGGTCAATACGAGTACAATAGGATGCCGTTCGGGCTAGTAAACGCGCCATCTGTATTCCAGCGTACAATGAATAAAATCATTCAAAACTCACCTGCTTCGTCATATGCCTTGGTGTATATGGACGATATATTAATTCCAGCGAAGTCATTTGAAGAGGGAATATTACGACTGGAAGAGGTGTTGCGTTTGCTGGCAGAAAGTGGCTTAACGCTTAAAATGAGTAAATGTAATTTTTTCTATGACCAAATTGAATATCTGGGTTACGAAGTTAGTGCAGATGGAGTCAGACCGGGTACTTTCAAAACTGAGGCTATATCTAAATTTCCCGCGCCAACTAATGTGCACGAAGTTAGGAGGTTCTTAGGACTGGCTAGCTTCTTTAGGAGGTTCGTTGCAGGGTTTGCTCTGATAGCTCGCCCACTGACCAGTCTCCTAAAGAAGGAAGCTATTTGGAAGTGGGGTCAAGAAGAAATTGCATCATTTGATCGGTTAAAACAAATTTTGGTAGAAAGGCCGGTCCTAGCGCTATATAATCCTGATGCACCAACGCAACTCCATACCGACGCGAGTAAGTATGGAATTGCCGGAATACTATTACAACAAGATGACTCTGGGGCGTTAAAACCAATTGCGTATTATAGTAGGCAGACTAGTGCCGACGAGCAAAAACTACACTCGTTCGAGCTAGAGACTCTGGCTATTATCGCATCGTTAAATAGGTTTAGACATTATCTGCTCGGTATTCAATTCACCATAGTGACTGACTGCAATGCTTTGCGCACCACAATGAGTAAGCGTGACTTAATACCCCGCATCGCTCGCTGGTGGTTACAATTTTTGGAGTATGATTGCTCAATAGAATATCGTGCTGGCGATAAAATGGCTCACGTAGACGCCCTTAGCAGAGGTCCTATAAGTAATGATCGGGAAACCGAACACGTTTTAGATGTTCTCAATATCGGCTCGGATGACTGGTTAGCCACTGTACAGCAAACTGACGAAGATATTAAAAATATCGCGGATACCTTAAATGATCCTAAATGCAAAGAAGCCATCGATATTTTCAATAACTACAAACTAGTTAACGGACGCGTGTACAGAATTTTAGATGAAAATAATATTCGTTGGGTCGTACCGAAGGGCACAAGGTGGCAGCTATTAAAAGCAAACCACGACGACATCGGACACTTTGGGTTCGACAAAACTCTAGCGCGATTAAAGGCGACATATTGGTTCCCAAAAATGAGGCGATTTGTAAAAAAATATGTCGCTGCTTGCCTGGAGTGTGCACACCACAAGCTCCCAAGTGGTGCCAAGCCCGGTGAATTACATCCAATACCCAAAGTTAGTGTGCCGTTTCACACTATACACGCGGACCATCTAGGTCCTTTTATACGTACGAAACGCGGCAACACGTACATTCTGGTCATCGTTGATGCGTTCACTAAATTTGTGAATCTCACTGCTGTGCGTAACACAAAATCAGCTACGAGTATACGAGTATTTAGAGAACATTTTAGTTATTTTGGCACGCCTACGCGTTTAATAACGGATCAAGGCACTAGTTTCACTAGCAAGACCTTTAAAGCTTTCGTGCGATCAACTGGCATAAAGCATGTCTTGAATGCTGTAGCCACTCCCCGAGCAAATGGCCAAGTGGAACGTTACAACCGCACCATATTGGCAGCGCTCGGGGCAATGAACCACGAAAAAGCGAATGGGTTATGGGATGAACATTTGCCAGACATCCAGTTAGGTATTAACACCTCTGTGCACTCCACCACGCAAAAGACTCCTACTGAGATGCTGTTTGGTCGAAATGTGACTAATCCATCTCAAGGATTAATGAATGAAATTATAGATGATGTGACACCCGAGGTCGGTGAAACTTTAGACAATATTAGGAACGATGCTGAAAACTTAATTAAAGCACAACAAAATAAAGATAAAGAAAGGTATGATCAACACAGGAAAGTTGGCATTAGGTATAAAGAAGGTGACTTAGTCAGGGTTATAAGAACACCTGTAGGGATTGAGGGTCAGTCAAAGAAACTCGAACCTAAATGTAGGGGACCGTATAGAATTAAAAAGGTTCTTCCTAATGACAGGTTTGTAGTTGAGGATACGCCACTCACAAGAACAAGTAAAAGGTATGAGGCTGTAGTTGCCATTGACAAAATCTTTCCATGGACTTGCTTTAAAGAACCCGTATCAACCGAGTCCGAAAGTGATAATGCGTCTGAACATGAATGAATGATGTAAGCGTGATTTAATGCTCACTTGCTTAATTAAGTGAACCATTGATGTTAGAAAATGATGATTATGAGATTAACAAGTCCCAAAGGTATAAGTAATGTAAATGATACCTAAGTATGATTTAATGTAATTAAAGGCCAATAGTTGATGTAAGCGCTAGGGTGTCAGGTAACGGATGCCCTGCCTGTTGGCGATGTACTTCAATTGATAAAGTAATGTATTAATTGAAGAAATTGACTAATCTCCAATAGATGATGAAAGCGCAGTGTGTCAGGTAACAGATGCACTGCCTGTTGGCGATTGGTGGTACCAATTCGGTATAAAGTATAATGGCAGTATAGTTATTGGTAAATGTAATGTGCCAATAGGTATACTGACAAAAAGTATAAGTTTGGGTTTGTCAGGTAACCGACGCCCATATACTTAAGTTACGATATAATATTTTGTTGATCAATATTATGTATCGATAACATAATTTAAGTTCAAGTATATCTCGAAGTATTAATATATATACATGTATAGGTTTCTTAAAAGTAGTTATTTAATTAATAATTTAATTAATATTGCTACAGCTGTTTTGCAAATGAGACTCGTTTTGTACAATTTTGGATTGGTGTAAATAATTGAATTAAACGTAGCTTAGTAAGAAATTATGCATCTTTATCATTAGGAGCAACGAGGGACTCGTTGAGGAGCGGATGGCCGAGTTGTTATAGTTTTTAAATATCTAAGTTCAGTATTTTACTAAACATATTATAAAGAGTCGTTGTACTGACTATCCGTGATTGGCCGGAATTGACAGTTGGTCGAGACGGCCAATCACAGACAAGTTGGGAGACTATGACGTTGTTTCCGTTCCGTTGCAAGGTTGAACTCGGCATTCGTTTCTCGGCAGTCGCAAGTGACGGTAGCTCTTGTGAATTGTTTATTGTGAAGTGAAGGTGTAATATTAAATAAAATAGTGTTTGTCAAGTGCGTTGTATGTTTTCACTCCCAATCGCATAACCTGAGTGGTAAACCAGTCCATTGGTTTACAGTTATCACATCATTCAATCCAGAATGCCAATTTACCATGCACTACAAATGGGGCTTTGATGGCTCTTCAAGTCGCACGCAATACATGCAGAAATTTGTTACTGAAGAATGTGACGATAAATACATGTTTCTCGCTTCTTTGGTTCCTGTACGATTAACAATGGATGAAGAAGACAAAAACATAGTTATTTGGAACAATCCGCGACCCTCTTCCCCTCGCTTCTGCAGACCTATAAAACTACAGTATAAAAAAGAGACAACGGATCATTCAAAAACAGTTAGAGATCAGATAGAACGTCAAAAAAGTAGTTTAATAAAAACAAATGTGCAACTAAAAGATAAAATATATTCAATTCAACACAAACTTTATTTCACAATGGTAGATGGAAAGGTCTGTAACGCATTGTCAGATACTAAATCTACTTTGAAATGTTTTTTATGCGAAGCTACTTCCGGTGAATTTAATGACTTGAAAAAAGTACTACAGAAACCTCTGAGAAAAGAATATTTAGCATTTGGTATATCTGTTTTACATGCTTGGATCCGACTTTTCGAAGCTTTGTTACACATGGCATATAAATTAGAGATACGATCTTGGAGTGTAAACAAAATGCACAAACCAAAAGTTGATCAAAATAAAAAAAGGATCCAGACAGAGTTTAAGGAAAAACTTTCCTTAATAATAGATCAACCAAAACCAGGTTTTGGCAATACTAATAATGGTAATGTGGCTCGAAAATTTTTCCAAAACTATCTAATATCAGCCAAAATAACTAAAATAGATGAAGAACTCATACGTCGCTTTTACATAATTTTACAAACGATTTCCAGTGGCTACAAAATCGATACGTGTAAATTCAAGACATACTGTCTAGAGACAGCAAAGTTATATGTAGACCTGTACCCGTGGTGTCGTATGACACCTACTGTTCATAAAATCCTTATTCATGGAGACGCAATAATATCTGAGCACCTGATTCCAATAGGCAATTTAAGTGAAGAGGCCCAGGAAGCGAGGAATAAGGATTTTAAAAACTATCGAGAGAGATTTAGTCGTAAAACTTCCAGAATCGACAACATGACGGATGTTTTTAATAGGCTCTTGGTTTCCTCTGATCCCCTCATCACCAGCATACGACCTCTGCCAATTATGAATACAAAAATATTTCACCCGGAAGCTGTCGATATGTTTATCGATGAATATGTACCTTTATCATAGGAATATTTTTTTTATACAAATATAATGTAAATAATAATTATTATAAGCACTGCTTGACATTACGAATGCAGAATGGTACTTTTTTTGCTTAATTTTACTTTTTGTAGTTTTGAGCACAGCAATGTATGGGCGGGTTCCAGTGCAACCGAAAGAACTCGAAAAAATATTAAACACGTGTTTTTTTCTTTTAATACCGCTCAGTAAATTTTTTTCGAAATAACTCATCATCAAGTTGTCCTAAAAACCTCGTACGTTATGGTGAACCGACAACTACCCACTACACCCGCTTCTCTCTTATCAGTTAAGGTCATTGACACCCCGCCCCTCCCGCTGTTTGCAATCGCGTCACCAATTATGAACCCTATTGCAGCGAGATTACCTACATAAGTTGCTAATTTTTCTTTTCATATTAACGGGCTTAGAACCGTCAAAATGCAAAGGCAACCCATTTTTAATCTAAAATGTTATTTCTGACTAATGATTATTAACAAAACGTCCGTGGCTTAAAAACAATGAGTAAAAACTAGGTCAGGAATCTTTGCATTCAGGCGTATTTAAAAAATTGAATCAACTTACGTACATTTGATTAGAAATCGACGTAATTAACGAAAGTCCCACGAGATGGTACTCTTGGATTCAATCCTTGTCTGCGAAGGCGTGGAACGGATTCCATTTCGTATAATCTTTGTGCACCACGTAAACACTCATCACTTAATAAATAACACCGTACCACTTCGTAATATTCCCGGTTCGAAAACATTTTTTTTAACCTTAGTACGCGCGCGATTATTATTTTAAGGTTGGCGAGTGACGAGTGACTAATCATTTATGCTTACCGTTATGTTTACCGCTAGCGCAGAATGGTTTAGTTTAGACTACCCTCGAAATTGATAAACCTGCCTACCATCGCCAACACTAACTGGGTGGACCCTATTGCAACGATTATAAGGTTTAGTGAAGGTCAGATAAGGGTTTTGCTGATGTTGTTGTTAAAACCTACTATTAGGTTTGTTTACATTTGTGGTAATAGGGTGACCACGACTCGTGGAAAATATTTAAAAATTGAAAAATGAAAATTAAAAAAAAGTGTACTCTTTTTTTTCGCTAAATAGATTCCTTAAGTGTAACCTAGTGCCGGGAATGAATAAGTGATTTAAATTTCACCCTGTATAGCGGCCATGTTATTGTGACGTAGGCTTGTGTCACTCTGGGAAGAGAAGACCATGTTTTATTAGACTATGAATACATCCTTTTAGATTCCATTAACAGATAGCTTGAAACAGATACGGTTTAGGTTATTTTTAACCGACTTCCAAATCCCAAAGGAGGAGGTTATCAATTCGGTTGTATGTTTTTTTTTATTTTTTTTATTTTTTATGTTTGTTACTCCATATTTGTATATTCAGCTGAAAAAGTGCATTGCCATTTTATGAATGAATTCCATTCGTAAAGTGGGTATGCATCGTTGCAGCTCGGTATACCTTATAACTAGGTACCTACCAGGGTGGGCTATAGTTATTGGCTACTTCTAACAAATCAGAAAGAAACAAGCAAAAAGAAGCCTTATAGTTTGTTTTTTTTATAAATAAATAAATAAATAAATAATAAATATTATAGGACATATTCTTACACAGATTGACTAATAGGTCAGGAAATGAATGCTCAAAAAACGTTGTAGAGGGAAATGCTAGGAACACAATTTTTGACTCCGTAACTTTGTTTGGACTAGTTAGGAGGTGAACATATCAAAAGTCCCCAGCTGTAGCCCCGGTGCTGGGGGGTAGAGGGGGGTAAGAAGGTCGAATTTTTCGGTTTTTCATTGATATCTTGGAAACTTTGCGTCTTAGCGACATGAATACTAAGACAAACCGAAAGCTGATAAAATTAGTTACAAGTTTTATCCAGTCAAGTTTTTCGATATCTTGAATAGTTTTTGAGATACCCGCTCTTGAAAGTTTATTTAGGGATTTTAATTTTATCTTGATATCTACATCAGTGAAGCTGTTAGGCCATGTTTGGTATCATTTTCGTATAAATCGGGGTTGCTGAATTCATTTATGGTATCACATTGACACTATTTCGAAGTAAAACCAAAATTTAAAAAAACATATTTTTATAAATCCCTCTTCACGCTTAAACAGCTGAACCAATTTTGTTGAAATTTGGTATAGAAATAGTTTCAGTCTCGACAAAGGACATAAGATAGTTTTTATAACCAAAAACATCTTTTGAGGGTGTGAAAAGTGGGGTGGAAGTTTGTATGGAGAGTCAATAACCACTGAACCGGTTTAGATGAAATTTGGGGTGGTATACATCTGTGATTTAGATGAAAATGATACCAAACATGACTTCATACCTTACGTTAAGCAGTATTAACCTCAGGAATTCAGTTTCGTCGACGAAGTTGAATTCCCCCCATACTCCATTTCACAACTTTAAAGGACGATTATTGAGATAAAAAGTATCTTATGTCCTGTCTTGGGACTCGAAATATCTGTACACCAAATTTCAATGAAATCGGTTGAGCGGTTTAAGCGTGAAGAGGAATTTAAAAAAAAAGATATTTGTTTAAAGTTTACATGTTTTTTCTTAGGAATGGTGTCAATATGATATCAAAAATGAATTCAGCACCCCCGACTTGTACGAAAATGATACCAAACACGGCCTAAGAGCTTCACTAATGTAGATATCAAGATAAAATTGAAAGCCTTAAATAAACTTTCAAGAGCGGGTATCTCAAAAACTATTAAAGATATCGAAAAACTTGACTGAATAAAACTTGTAACAAATTTTATCAGCTTTTAGTTTGTCTTAGTAGTCATGTCGTTAAGACGCAAAGTTTCCGAGATATAAGTGAAAAACCGAAAAATGAGACCTTCTTTTCCCCCTCTACCCCCCAGCACCGGGGCTACGGCCGGGGACTTTTGATATGTTCACCTCCTAACTAGTCCAAACAAAGCTACGGAGTCAAAAATTGTGTTCCTAGCATTTCCCTCTATAACTTCTTATTGCTTGGCCTATAAGTCCCACAGTAAGCTCAAGAAGGCTTGTGTTGTGGGTACTCAGACAACGATATATATATAATATACAAATACTTAAATACATAGAAAACACCCATGACTCAGGCACAAATATCTGTATCATCATACAAATAAATGCCCTTACTGGGATTCGAACCCAGGACCATCGGCTTCGCAGGCAGGGTCACTACCCACTAGGCCAGACCGGTCGTCAAAGCAGCAGCAAAGTTTAGCATTAGAAATAAGGTAAACAATCTTGATGTGTCTTTTAATTGAAAAACACATTTTATAAATAAGTTACGGCATATATGTAACAATTATGAATCTAATACGATCATTTATATTCTTCTGCTTTCATAAATAATAGTTACTGATTTTTAAAAAGCGTTTTTCAATTAAAAGACATGTCAAGATCGGTTACCTTCTTTCAAGTTATTTCTAATGCTAAAAAAACGAACTATAAGAAGAAGCAAGAAGTAAAAATCGTTTGTTTATATCATTTTACTATTCAACATTCAACTAAAGTTATAACACAAAAAAATCATACCAATTATACTGAAATTGAAATTTTATTAGACGTTTACACTCTTAATGACAAATATGTTGACCATTTTAGAACTCAGTAATATGGATAGTTTACAAGATAATACCAATTTTACCTTTTTTCTGTTTTTTTTTCTCGAGAATAATGCCGTATTAGATAAAGATTTTTATACTGTATATTCTTTATACACGCCTCTATCTATAGTATAAAAATCACAATCTAATTCCTCGTTATTAGCATAATTAAGAATTCTTAGTAAAGTAATTAATAGGTATCAGTTAAATAAAAATATTTAAATATTTATTTAGTATAAAAATACTCAATATAACCTAAAAATCTACACAAGCTTCATTTTATTCGAGCACTTAGTTTTTGATAGATAATTACAAGCAAATTTATATAGGCACATAAAACAAACAGGCATATACTTAGTAACAGAGTTCCAAGTAACAATCGTGCTCCGTTCTGCGAGCAGAACATCTAAAGAATTTCAATAAGAATATACCTCTGAAGCAAACAAATGTTCAAACGAACTGAAAATACGAGTATTTGCTGAACATATAGTACCTAGTATTTTCGCTATATTTTAACCGTATTGTATTGAAGCTAATAATTCTACAAAAGTCAAAACAGCCTGACCATGTATTAAAGAAATTTATACCTAAAAGAACATCACGATAAGGCACGGCTTATTGTAAAAGTTTTAGTCGGTCGGCCGATTTTGGCTAAACGATATTCAATTCGTCATATGCTTTTGTGGAAGAGGTCATGACATTGAAAGCGGGTGCGTGTCAAACGGGACCGAAAAGTATTGTTGCGGGCGACCAGAGCATAAATCTCCTTTGGCAAGATTTTGATACGCAACCATAATGTGGCCAATAGCTTCCAATAGATAGGTCAGCTTTCAGTCAGCTCCATAAATGGCTGACGATGATGACCAATCATAATGCTCCTTCAAATGATGCGCTCATGGGCAATGTGGGTCATCCTCTGTATATAGAACAACAATATTAATCTAATGATGATGTGAATATACTTTTAATCCAGCGTATAAATACTCGTATGTACTATATGAAGATCGGACTATGAATCCGATGGTTCTAGGTTCGAATCCGGGTAAAAGCATTTATTTCTGTGATGAACACATATATTTGTCCCAGAGTAGCTTACTGTAGTGCTTAGTAAATTTTTGTAAGTACCTATATACTATATAATTTATTTATATAATAGGAATTATGAAAATTACCGAACGGTGAAACGGCAGAAAAAATGTGTTCTCATGAATGACTTGGCAAGGAGCTCAGCCGGCGTATTATAGATGGCTTTATCCACGTGATAAAATAACTGTCACTTTTTAATACCATGGGATAGAAAGTGACGGACAACGTTTTATCACGCTGCGCTGCCACGTAGACAAGAACGACCATCATATCCGCACAGTAGTAACTAATAATATTCTTACGAAAGTACCTATATCTGTATATGTCTACATTCTATTATAAGCCACTTATAAGTAGACGCGCGTGTAGATACTCGTGTCGCTTTGTGTTAGCTTATGTACGGCTTTTATCGTATTCTAACCTATAAATATCTTTAAACAGCTACAAGAAACAGTAGGCGTTCAGATCCCTGAAATACTCGTACAGGTATTAACAAAAAAACAGCGGGTTGCACTCCGGGAGTGCCGGCAGAAGTGAAAACTCAATGACATTGTAACAGTTTCTCGATTAGGTCACGTGTCCGTCTTACGAAGCGTCTTACGTCTTACGCTCTCGCGGGTTTAACATTTTTCCCCATCACAAAAAGTGCACAGCGCCGCCAAAGAAGTTTCCACTTCAAAAACCCCAATGATCCAATTCTAAGAAAGGATAGGCGTACGAAAAATCGATGATTCCATCAATAGAGCAGGCTTGCTTAACCCCTGCAAAAGACACGTTCTCCCGTAATGGTTTCAATTTGACGTAAAGTGTCTTCCCAACAAAATCAGGCGAACGAGGTCACCTCACTAACGCTGTTTTCAGACGTTGATTCAATAAAGAAAAAGTGAAAGTACCTACTTTTAGAGACACATCAGTTTGAGCGTTCGCCGCCGTTTTATTGAGCTGTGGGATTTACGTTTCTATCGTTTAAGTTTAAGTTTGTATTCAATTTTGTTTTACGGATCAGAGCTTTGCTGTTGATTTGATTAGAACCTTCAAGTATTTTCTTTAGAGTTTTTATTTAAATCGAAACCTTTGTATGGTTTTTTTCGGATAACCTTTAATTTATTCAGAAAAAAATGCTAGCATACTTCAACCTTACTGACAACGATGTAGATGTCGGCGGCCGATCGTAAGATCAGGCAAATCGTGAAATGTGAAAATCTTTGACTCGTTCCCTGAGCCGACGGAGCACCGCTACGCGGGGCTCCTATTTCTGGGCAGTTTGCCCTTCGGGCATCTGAAGCAACCTAACGAACCTATCCTACCTATATCTTGGATTAATATGACTATCGTCAAAACATTACGTGACATTACACAGGAACATTACGATCTGCCTGATCTTACGATCGGCCGCCGACATACACAAGTACTTCTTACGCTTTTACCTATAGGTAGGTACTCTTTTTCTTCTCCAACATTTTCATTTGGAATACTTAGTACCATTACATCCATTACTATAGTTCGTTTTTTTTAGCATTAGAAAGAACTTCAAAGAAGGTAAGCGATCTTGGCATGTCTTTTAATTGAAAAACGCTTTTTAAAAATCAATAACTATTACTTATGAAAGCAGAAGAATATAAATGATCGTATTAGATTCGTAATTGTTACATATTTGCAGTAACTTATTTTTAAAATGTGTTTTTCAATTAAAAGACACATCAAGATTGTTTATCTAATTTCTAATGCTAAAAAAAACGAAGTATAGAGTCAGGTGGGGTAAGTGGAACATAGTTTATTTTGTCCCAAGCATAAACCGTAAAGTAGGCCACTGACAAGCCTTCCAAATCAATGCCGTTACAATGGATTCATCCAAATGGACGGCATCCTAATATTAAACATTGTACGGTTTTGACATTCACGGACCGATTTTGGATCGCAGCCACACTATTTGGACTGTTGGAAGGCTCGTCAGTGTGGCCACCTTAAGAGGAAAGTCCTTCTGCGTAAGTATTTTTAGATTAATTTATTTAAAGCTTTAGTTTATTTGGTTTTATCAGTTAATTTCACTTTTTATAATTATATTTAATATTTATGGGTCTCTAACTCTTTATTTTCCTTAAAAATGTTTCTCCATAATTTCTCTAACCTTACCTAACCTTAATTCCTTTATTGACATAGGTATTATAGCAAATGGCGCTCAATAGGGATAATCCCCTTCTCAATATTAAGCCCAGCAACGAATTGGGATTGTTCATTTTTTTTAGACCCCCATTTTTATTTTATTTTCTGAAAATATAGGTTAATTTAAGATACCAATTTGAATGATTTAGTAATTCGTGGCTCGGTTGAATATTTATAATTTATTGAAAATATGAGATACGACTTCTCGTAAATTACATGTCGTCGGCTGATTAGGATAATGCACAAGCAACAACAAGCATTAAAAAAATAGTTGTCATTGTCAATTGATTGTAATGTCACCTGTCGACAATGTCAGTGTTACGTGTTTCTATAAATAACAATCGTCTGGAATGGAAAACTCGTTTATTTTGAATCATTAATTTCAAAATACCTACGCTATAAATTTGAGAAAGCTGATTCCAGAAATCTGCCTAAGTTATATAATATAACTTAGTTTTATTGGAGTATGTATCCATATAGCATCCAACTCCAACCATAACTTGGCTGAAATCAAGGGAGCAAAAATACAAATGTAAGTTACCTACATCATATATATTTTAACTGATTCGATTTGTAAGAAGATTGGATTCATAAAATCGTTACAAGCGTCCATTGCTAAAGGTAGCTTAGCACCCAGTGGGTGCTTTCTACCGGCTTGTCACCATTGTTTGGATATTGTACTACATACTTATACTACTAACTATATTAGGAACATGCCAATTTTGCTAATTATATCCTATTATTTCAGGTCATCGTGATTCCTATTTAGATACAGCTGTGAGATATGTCACTGCACTTGGGCCCAGAACAAAGTTGAGCATTTTGTATTGAAACGAACGTCATATTAATTATTAATCGTCGTAATACTTTACGACCGTAAATAATGCCTGGGAACAGAGTAAATAACAAACCATACACTTCTCTTCTGGATGGTCAACAAGAAGCCATCATTGTCAGATGCTCGTGCAGAACATGATAAACATACATTTAATGTAACGTTACTATTTTTTTTGGAAACATATATAACATATTTCCCAAATTAATAAAAAAGTAGGTAAACAAAAACATGTTTTATTATTCACAACTCTTTATTAAGTCTTGTCCACCATGATATCAGCAGCTTGAACTGCAACATGTACCTGGAAATTAGAAATTATATCTTTTTAAAGCAGTTTCAGGCTGAATTTTGAGTATGGCTATGTATTCTTGTATATTCCTTCTTTCTAGTAGGCACCATCTCTGTTTAACGGTTTGCCTTTAGATACTCTGGCTACATTACCACAGAAAATAAATAGATACCATGACCCTACCAATAAAGTGAGCTTTTAAATACTTAATTGTAGTAAATTAATATTAATTTTATACTTACATCGACGTGATTCTCACAGCAATACTGTGTGTAACACGTGAAGTAGGTAGGTAGGTATTCCAAGTTTAATTCACGGCACCATCTTTCACGTCGTAGGTCTTCGTGGATTCGAACTATTATTTTTGTGAATCATTCCCACACATAGGAACAAGGTTTTTGATATATTATTAAGCAATGAAATCTACTGTTTAGGTATTAATTATAAATCAAATTGTAACAAACAAGCGCAGCGGTTTAACTGAAAAATTTTGTTATGACAATCGATGACAATGATAACTTTGACAATACGTGAGTGACGGATTTATTTACTATGGTTCGATAACTTTTATTATGCAATGACTTTACATTCAGCCCAGGAGAAGGTCAAACTAAGGTCATAAGGATATTTGTTGAAATATCTTCAATCCTCAATTATTATATCGCAGCAAATGTCGGAAACTGTTTAAAAACCTTATATCTCGAAATGGTTTTCGAAATAGAACATTTGAAAAAAAATGAACAATCCTAATTAGTACGTCAGTAAATAATGTGATATATACCTACAATTATAAAAGAAGAATAGAATGTCACCCAGAGCTGCTATTACAATCAAAATATTTTTCTATGTTTATATAAAAAGAAAAAATATTTATAAATCCTAGCTACGCTTAAGCTCATTAAAATGCGAGATAAACTCAAATATTTATGTTAAGATAATTATTAGTGCATTTTACTGGAGCGGTATTTCGCTTTTACTATTTGTTAAGGTTTTGATATGTTTATGTCACGACCTTTAGCCGCCATGAGTTGACACTGGACATTTACGTTAGCGACTGTGTAAAATCGACCGCAGTCCATCTCGTTCGCACTGACATATTGATGCGATAGAGAGGGAATGACATTAATCTCGTTACGTTGGACCATAGACCTAGTATTACATAGATGCCTCCGTGAGGGACAAAACATACGCAAAGCGACAATATTAAAAACACGTTTTAACATTCCTGACAACATACCAAAAACAATCTACGTAATTCGGTCGGGTTATTTGTTGCCTACCATAAACCATACTAAATTATTGGTGGGGAACAAACAAAAAGTGACACTGACGTGACAAGGAAAAGCAATAATAATGCTTTCTCTGCTACTCCTACTGAAAAGTGCATCTCGTTTGGCCCCTCCCCCGTGTCATCTCTATATTATTGTATCTCTATGCGTTGGACGCATCTTTCTTCAGGTAATTCTTTTCAAAGTGCAGCATTGGTTGAACTACTTTCTAGAGAATTACCCCACAGAAAGATGTCCGATATGTCATTCAGTAGCACCTCAACGGAATTGCTTAGGTGTTGAATGTGAAATTAAAAGCTGGTAATTATGATACATAGGTATTTGGTACAATCGACATCAAAGATATGTTTACATTTTTTGTCTTATTACCAAGGAGTAAGGTGCAAAAGTGTAAACATATCTTTGACTTCGACTGTACATAATCAAAATGACATGTTGATGTTGTCTTTGTACTTTTGATATATTTAATTTCATTGTAATTTAACCTCTGTTATGTACAATAAAATGTTTACATACATATATACATACATAATACATTTTTATATGGCGGTACATATTTATACGATACCTAATTCTCAATATCAAAACTGCTTCGCCAGTTTTTCTATCTGATGCTATCACAGCGGTGTTAGAGTCAGACCAAGAAAAGTCTGCAGCGGGGGGATTGTTAGCCCACGCAGTTCAAAGTGTTATTTTAAACGTCAAGCTTCTATGAAATTATGATGTATAAATAACACTTGCACTGCGTCGGCTATCAAATTCACTGCAGATTTTTCTTGGTCCGCCTTTAAGTACCTATCTAAAACAAGTGAGTTTATTCTAGAGAATACACGTTAATTTTAACTCGTAATAAAATGAAATATTCGGAAAGGAATTTCTGCGAAGTATTTCTAATTAACCGAAAATACCGTACCTAACGCGTGGGGGTCACGAAGTTACTATTTTAAGAGTGCTTAGAAAATGTTTATAACAATGTATACCTGGGGGCCGATTTTTCAATTTCGACCACTCGTTTTCTTGTATTTCGTTAAATAATATCTCCGCTACTAGGCATTTAAATTCTACTAATAGAATTGAAATCGAGTGGTCAATACAAATAGATTTCAAATTTCGATCGCTCGTATTTCAAAAATTAGCATTTCGCCGTTTTACACCGATTTTCGAGTGACGAAATCGAGCGATCGAAATTCAAAAATCGGCCCCCTGTCCTAGTATAACAATAGACATTTTACAAGTATTAAAGCCGCAGTAGTTGTACTCAAAGAATTGTTATAACAATTTATTGAAACGTTTTTTACCTTATTATATTATTTTATCTTCAATTTGTATCTCAACCTTTTTAAATTTCTTTTTTAATAGTAGGTATAATAGTAGGTAACAGTTTACTTCTATTTTGTCCCATTCACTTGGGATCGGCACATAATGTCGTTTTCTTCCATACCTCTCTGTCACCCGTCATCTCATCATTCACTTGCGTTCGTTTCATATCATCTCTGACACACTCACACATTCTAATAGAATAGCAACTATAGTTCGTTTTTTTAGCATAAGAAAGAAGTTGCAAGATGGTAAGCGATCTTGACATAATTATCTTTTAATTGAAAAACGCTTTTTAAAAATCAAAAAGTATTAGTTATGAAAGCAGAAGAATATAAATGATCGTATTAGATTCAAAATTGTTACATATTTTCCGTAACTTATTTTTAAAATGTGTTTTTCAATTAAAAGACACATCAAGATTGTTTACCTTATTTCTAATGCTAAAAAAACGAACTATACTAAACGGTAAGTATTTACACATCCATCTACTCTATTATTGAACCATTGAGTAATAGTGACACTGCCTGTTATGAGCCAAAAAAATATAATCTATAAGCATTTAATATCAAAATGTGCGTCGCGCTTGTACTCATGCGCGCTATAAAGCATTATACATATACAGGGTGTGGCCTGTAATATGAGCAAAAAATTTAACTGTAGGCTGTACTCCTCATACTGACCAACATTTGTTCAGCGACTTTTAAAAATAACTTGCGGTTTGATTTTTAATACACTTTAAAGTTTATTCTAAGACGCAATGTATTGCGAATTTTGTAATGTTTAAGGCGTGACAAGCAACGTCAATCACAATGATATGGCGTGGCGATGGCGTCCATTGAAGATAACATTTATTTTGTATGAAAAATAGCGAGTCTAAATACTTCATAATTTTTAAAGTTGTTGAACAAAAGTGTCACCGTTTGAGGAGTACAATCTATGTTTTAATTATTTGCTCGTGTTACAGGCCACACCCGGTATGTATTCATGTTATGCATATGTGTTTCTTTGGCCATCTAGTTTTTTATTGACTGTTCGTTTTCTGCTCACAACTTGAGTGATATTGACTTTATTGGCAGTAAACATAAATACCATTTACGTTCACGACTGAAGAGATTTTTTTAAAGTTCATTCCAATGTAATACATTAAAAGAGTGACACACAGTTGGATAAGCTTCCAGTTTCCATTAGGAAAATAGGAATAATGTAATGGATATTGTTAATAATGTATAAACCCGAGTGAAATGTGCCTCTGGTGACACGGCGGTGTCTAAAGGTGGCGTAAAACTTTTACTGTGAAAGATTGAGAATAAATCATTGAAGACGTTTTAGCGGATTGCTGAGTGTACACTCGTAATCAGTCATATCGGAGCGGCGCAGATGCTCAGAAATATCTGAACATTGTCTAGGCGATACGTGCCCTTTTAAATGTATTTGATGCCCCTTGCTCCAATCGCACACACTGGAAAAATATGATCTATCGAGCACACATTAAAGTGATTTCATTGAGATTAACTGCTATTACAATATTAACTAATGTACGTTCGTTCGTAACGTAACAAACAGTCAACTTTACTGCTTGGTTCGATAGGCTCATATGGAACACTAAAGCATTAAACATTAATGCAACTTCTATTGTTTTAAACGATTTTTTTTCGAAGTGCAGTTTATTTCATTGGTGCATAAGAAAAGAAGTAAAAGTCGCGCGTGACATGATTCGCGTCTGTCATCAAGATCGTCAAGGTCGTATTAAAATCATAAAATAGTTATTTACGATACAAGTGCGGAAAAGAGGAAATTCGAAACGAGTGGCGATAAATTAAAACACGACCGAAGGGAGTGTTTTAAATCGACACGAGTAGCGAATTACCTATTCCCACGTGTATCGTACAACGTTTACGTAATATACTTTACAGTACATATATTTTAAACTTTTGAGATCGCACGAAAATAGAACCATATGTACTGTAAAGTATATTACACCTGAATCGGGCTCCTCACCACTCAAAACAATCATAAGATAAGTTCCACTTTGGATTTTACTGCGAAAGAGAATATGGTTGATAATTAAACGAGTTTACGAATGTTGGACCCATTCAGCAAGATTTGCCTCTACGAAGTATTTTCGCTACATTCCCTGTTATCAGCTACGACCGTAGGTCAGCGGTGAATGTGTTAAGCTAGGCGTCGGCGCGGTAGCACGGTCGCGCTTTTATCGCATGTCAGCCCTGTCACCATACCTGTCACATTCTAACAAGTATGTAACTGCTAAAGTGACGGGCATAGTGACAGGCGATAATAATGGAATCATGTTGCCGCCGCTCCGCTGCACGCTTAATGCGTGGGGCAGTGTAGCACTACGTAGAGATATGTCTCTACGCTACGGCGCTACGCGCTACGGCGCGTAGCAGACATTAAGCGTATCTACGACCTACGATGCAACCATAGTGTACTTTTTTAATCTCTGATTATACCCATTATTGAGAGAGGGCGTAAAGCTAACAAACTAGAAAGGAACAAAAAATTAGGCGCGTCGTGCGAAACTTGCGACGGAAGATTTGAAGATCGCGCGGTTTTGCCGTTTTTCGTCAATATCTCTCAAAGCATACTCTTACTTCGCTTTATAATTTTGCGGGGTGTATGCTTTTTGGTCACTGATTTTGTATTAAACCAATATTAAAATCACGGCTGAGCGCTCATTTTTATGGCATGAACGCGCAAATGATTTCAATAACGTCCATTTACCTGCATCCCTAATTTCTATTTCCTGGCTCCTCAGTAGGGTTCCCTAACAAGTGGTAAGTTAAATTGGGCTTCGTTTTCATGCGAATGGTTCTCCTCTCTGTGACCCAGATTGCATACCTAATCAAAATTGAAAAATATTGATGTGAGATGAATGTGGATATGATTCGCACTCATGTAATGGTGAGAAAGTTAATATTATTTTGTAATATTACTAAAATCTGAATACGTTTTTAGTTTCTGATTTTCGATTATTCATTACCTAGGTACTTATTAAGTAGTAGGCACATCTTTCTTCCTGGCGTTATCCCGGCATTTTGCCACTGGGGTCCGCTTGACAACTAATCCCATGATTTGACGTAGGCACTAGTTATTACGAAAGCGACTGCCATCGGGCCTTCCAACCCAGAGGGGAAACTAGGCCTTATTGGGATTAGTCCGGTTTCCTCACGATGTTTTCCTTCACCGAAAAGCGACTGGCAAATATCAAATGATATTTCGACAAAAGTTCCGAAAAACTCATTGGTACGAGCCGGTGTTTGAACCCGCGACCTCCGGATTGAAAGTCGCACGCTCTTACCGCTAGGCCACCAGCGCTTCAAGTAGTAGGCACAATGTGTTAGCATGAAAATCAATTATTAATTGTGTCTTTCACCTAAATTTTACATGTTTCTGTTAATAAAAGCATTCATTACAGATTAAGATCATTTGTGTAGGTAGTATCGGGGGTTGAGCGAATAATGGAATGATTCCAATATGATTCAAATATCGGTTTGATGTCATGTGCACGATCGTGACCTGATAGTGATAACCTAATATAAAAGTTTGTATTATCCTATGTTGTTCGTCACACGTAGGTACATTATCGATTAAAGTATGTGTATAATCCTTTTCTGAAGAACATCGACTGTACTCCCTCGAGGAATTACACGGAGTGCTGTGAACGTTGCAGGTAAATTCTATGATATCGTACTGTGTGCGACCATATAAAGGGTTTTCATAAATACTGTCACTTCAGATGATTGCTAATAAAAATGGTTAGTTTATAAATAAAATTTCATTTTCGGTACAAGCTTTTATCGCTGACTGTACTTTTCTTCCCACAGGCAACTAATACTCACCGAGATAAATCTAAAAACCCCAAACACAATAAGGTTTCGTTGTTTTATCACAGACTTTCTATTGCCACCTCCAGTCTCGATCATCAGATCAACTCAATGACACCATAATATTATTGCATTGTCGGACTTACGTATGTATGCAAAATTTCAGCTCAATCGGAAATCGGGAAGTGTATCAAATTTAACTTACAAGATAAAGTAAATAAAAGCTTGTTATAACTAGCTTCTGCGACTTCGTCTATACGCATTTGAGCATAAAACTATTTCCATGCTAAATATCATCTAAATCGGTTCAGTGGTTTAAGCGTGAAGAGGTAACAATAGGCAGGCGGAGCTACTTTCATATGTATTGTAATATAATTTATATTAATAATGCGACTTTCAATCCGGAGGTCGCGGGTACAAACTCCGGCTCCGGAAGGAAAACATCGCGAGGAAACCGGACTAATCCCAATAAGGACTAGTTTCCTGTCTTGGTAGGTCAGATGGCAGTCGCTTTCGTAATAAAACTACCTATAGCACGTCAATTCTTGGAATTAGTTGTCAAGCTGACCCCAGGTTTCCTTGAGCCGTGGCAAAATGCCGGGATAACGCGAGGAAGAATAAAGGATGACTCACGCTAGACCGGGCCGTGCCCGGACCGGGGCGGGCCGGAGCGAGCCGACGCAGGAGCTGTCAGGAGCGCCACCGTGACCGGGCCGTTCCGGGGCCGGGGCGTCAGGGCCACCCGTTTATTACATTAACACTAGTGCTGCCCGAGCAATGTACGAGCCTCCAGTGTTTACATGTAGGAACTCGAGTCCTTTGAGTCTGAATTTGATGTAGGCATAGCTCGTTTTTACAAGACTCTGCGCTTAAAAAACTTCTCCCGACTTCTGTCCTTTGTAGTCCTTTTTAAGAGCAACTCAAAAGGACTCGAGCCTCCAAATAAAGACTCCGTGAAAAAATGTATAGGTTTTTCCTATATAACAGTAACGAAATTAAGCGTTATTTTATGATTTATGTACGTATCTAATCTACAAATTATACATAAAGACAATGCATTTCGATTTTTTTTTGTAAAAAAATGAGAGTTCTCTGAAAAGTACTCAAGTCTCTACAAGAGACTTTGGTCTCTATCTAGTTGAAAAGAACTCGAGTTTAAACTTAATTATAAGAGTCAGAAAATTGAGTAGTCTTCAAGCAGAGGATTCAAAGGATTCGAGTCCTACCCAGCCCTATCCGAGCCGACCGGGACGTCCGAGCTGACTGTTCATGACAAATGTCATAATAAATGTCAATCAGATTGAAAACAATGGTTCGATCGGAAGCAAGCGGATATGGAAGGAAATAATATAATCAAAATATTGGCCCTAGCTGCCTTAATGACTGATTAAGAGGCTACTGCATACTCTAGGGCGTACATCCACGTCGACACGTTCGGAAAAATAAGAATAGGTACATACAACATGATGTAAAGAGCTTTATTTACATATGACTCAAGATTCTTTCGAAGCCGTCCACACGGCAGAATTAAACAACGTTTGGTAAAACAAAAACAAGATTTCAGAAACCAATATCCAGCATTCACCGTCTGGCTCTCTGCTTAAGGTAAGATATGGAAATACAGTGCATGTACCTATTAATAAATATGTATAATCATGTGCCGAAGTATATTAAGCTATTAAGAGGAAAGGGAATGACCGGTTCTCCATACAAACATAGTTCCCGTTTTTCTCACTGGATATTGATATTATGGAATATTTAGGTAGTCGTCAGCAAACTGTAGTGGTACCCAATGCATTTAGTTACATTCTACAAATGTAGATTTTTCAGCTTATCTGGTTTTGACATTATTTTCTCCCATCAATGCCACGTTCTTCAGTGTTCATGTGTTCAGTTCAGATATGTTCAATTTCAGGAACCCATGCATGAAAAACGAGTTTAAAAGAGGAGAAATTTCCAATGGCTGCGACAAAGTAACAAAAATTTAAAAAGTATCGGTATAAGATAATTATCTACAAGCTGTTTTCGGCCACAGCGAATACAGTACCACCACTAAGAATGTCGGTGGTGCGCTCTCAATAAAATAAGTAAGTAAATAAAAACTATTAAGCTCGTTACACTAAGATAGAATTGTGTCGGTTACAAAAAATAAACTATCTACTTACTTACTTTCCTCTGGTGAAAAAGAAGCCAAGATGGCAAAAACGGAACCCTTACAGTTTCGTCATGTCCGTCCGTCTGTCTGCCTGTCTGTCTGTCTCTGTCTGTCTGTCTGTCCATATGTCAGAGCTATTTTACTAAAAAAGTATAAGATAACGATTTGGAAATTAGGTATATTTTGTAAGTCGTGCAGAAGAAGATAACAATATAATTGATTTTAAATATGGGTTGCTAGTTTATATTTATTCATTAGCTTGCATTACAATGACACTTTAGGCTTAGCCTATAAGTACTAAGATTCTAATGCTTAGATCTAATATTTAAAAAAGTCCTTCTTTGGTCCGACTCTTAAATAATATGTTTGGACTCTTTTCTTATGCCTTTTTACATTTTACGACTTTTAAATATTTGACGCTGTCATGTTTTTCGAATAGTATAATAAACATTGTCAAAAGAAAAAATAGTGATATTAAATTTGTAGAAAGATACTAAATGTATTTGAATATGCAAGAACACGTTGAATGCAGGTAATGTATCGTGTTACCCCGCGCGTCAAGGTATTGGCAAAAATAGGTATGATTATGGTGTAGTGCCGTTTGAATCTGCATAGGAACCCGCTTTCGCCTTTGTAATACCTATATATTAGTATGCATTGATGCTGTTCTCTCCCCCAGGATGTTTGTCTGTCTGTATTTTAGGATTTCATTAGCTATCCAAAACATCATCATCATCATCATTACCTTAAGAGTTATTCTCTTGTCGGTGGAGTATCTTCCAGCTTTCCCTATCTTGCGCCAATTATATTAGCATTTGCATTAACTACACATAGATGAGGTGTTCCACGATTATGTGGCTTTCGAAATGCTTTTGTCTTGTAGGTATGACAACTTCCTGAATTAACTGCGTAAAGCTCGAGAAAATACTACCAATAGGCTAGGCTAGATGATAAGTTTTATGTAAAGGATCAAATGTCTATATCATATGGGGCCATGCAGGCATGCACCCATGATATTGAAGTAGGAGGATTGTTTTTAAAATATTTGTAAGTATAATTGTATGTACGTAGGTTTGTCTGTAAGTATATTTTTTGGTTCTAGAAGTAATACCTAAGGTCGCCTCCATAAACTCGCGAACTAAATTGACATGAGTTTGACAAATAAAATGATACCAGGAATAGCAAAGAAAAAATAGTCACGGGTATATGTCGATAAAATGATATCGATAAGTAAAATATTGCACTTACTACCCATGTCATAATTATAAAGGGGTCACAAACGATTTCGATTAATATGAATGTGACGAGAAAAGTGGTTAACTCGATTGTAAGATTGTGTCGTTACCAATCAAATCAGGAGGTGCGGATGAGAAACTGACAAATTTCAGTGTCATGTTAGTGTGCAACAACTTGCCGTTCTTTATTTCAAGAGCTCGGTTGTCGCCATAAATCTAAAATTGGTGATTTAATTTTATACATGTGGCCGGTAGATGAGATTGATCCATAATTATTTATACTTGGTCAAGCAGATCTTGTCAGTAGAAAAAGGCATCAAATTTGAAAAATGAAGGCGCGAAGGGATATCGTCTCAAAGTAAATTTGAATTTCGCGCCTTTGTTAACTGACAAGATTTGCTTGACCATCTATAAATCTTGACCTAATTGTCAACTTACGTCCAGTTTAGGGACTGGTTTTCACAATCGAAGCCATAGGGATACCGAGGCGATTTAATTTTTGCGTCCACACCACTCGAATTAAATGAGAAATTAATCACATTATACGAAATATTTCCCCGTCTGGGCCGGCCTTTTTTGTATTTTGAGCCAAAATCACTTTTTCTATGTTATCACCTACAACTTAATTGTTACTCTAGCTGTAAGTTTTCCTAACAAATAAAACAAAATAAATATAATAAAATATTTATTTAATTACAATATGTTTATTCAATATCCTTGTCTCTATTAGGTACTATAAAATTGCACAATTTTGGAAATACCGACATTCTCTAATTCAAACTTTTTTGAAAATATCGATATGAACAACACTGGCCAAACTGTGGTATCATTTGTGCACATTGACCTGTCAATTTAGTTTGCGAGTTTCTGGAGGCAACTGTAGTAACCTTAACAGTGATGTCTATCACGTTTTTTTTTCAAGTAGGTACGTACTACTTGCATACGTGAGAAATAAGAAGAGGAGTAAAATAAATTTAATATTATTGTACACATACGTATTTCCAAAGAAAGAGCGCTATGATAAGCAAAAGTTATTTTTTAGGGTTCCGTATCTCAAAAGGAAAACACGGAACCCTTAAAGGATCACTTCCGTCCATCTGTCTGCCCGTCTGCCCGTCTGTCCGTCCGTCCGTCTGTCCGTCTGTCCGTCTGTCCGTCTGTCCGTCCGTCCGTCTGTCCGTCTGCCCGTCCGGCCGTCTGTCTGTCGATACCCTTTATTTCGGGAACGGGTCCGTATTGAGTTGAAACCTTTTATATACTCCTATTAGACTTCGTAGCGTAGACCTACGGTCCTGTGAAGATAAATCAAATAGTAATAATTATACGTATGTATGTATGTAATGTACCTACAGTATTTCCAAAAAACAGCGCTATGTAAGGTTTTGGTGCTTACGTACAGTCGCCATCAGATATATCGGAGCGGCCAAGGTGTTCACAATATCTGAACACGCACTCTAACGCCTTGACAATAAAGGCGTGCTCAGATATTTGTGAGCACCTTGGCCGCTCCGATATATCTGATGGCGACTGTATTATAATTTTATTGTTATGACATGAAGTATGGTAAATAATTTTGATGGTATATGTTTTGATTATTTTTTATTAATAAAAATATTACTTATAGAGAAGAAGGAAGAGAGACTGCCCAAATTCCACACGGGCTAAGCCTTGGCCACAGCGAGTATAATCACTAGGTACACCTAGCTTATAAAACAAAGTACCAAAGAGTGTATATATGCTCGCGATAGAATCAAAATAGGTATTGTGATACAATTAATTGTATTATAAACGATTTTTTTTTCATGTATGTACCATGGACATTCCTCGATGGCACCAAGTTGCAACCGGAAAGCGATGATCACTCGGGAAATCAAGACTATAGCAGCCACATCTAAGGAGATCATGAATACCGCCTATTCAATAAATTTTTATTCTTTGCTGTTTGATATGTAATAATAAGTTTTTGGCAAAAATTTTATTTTTGGTACAAGCTTTTATCGTCGGCTGTACTTTTTTCCACAGGCAACTAATACTCATCGAGACAATTCTAAAAACCCCAAACACAATTAGGTTTCGTTGTTTTATCACAGAGTTCCTATGGCCACCTCCGGTCTCCATTATCAGATCAGGCCGCGTAGCCAAGATGCCAATTGCTCACGCTCCGAAGCGATCGAAACGCAACTGTCACTGTCGCACTAGATAATATGGAAGAGTGATAGAGAGACAAAGCTTTTCGTTGTCGAAGCGATAGCGATTGTAACCTTGGCTAGGCCGGCAGGTCGATGACACCATAATATTGCATAGTCACCCGACTTACAATCGGAAACCGGGAAGTGGATCAAATTTAACTTGCAAGATTTGATTACAGACAGACAGACAGACAACGATCAGGTGAAACTAAATAAAAGCTTGTAAAAATGCGGTATAATCCAAGATTTCACAGGTCCACCCGCCATCCTGACATCAGAATAGCGGGTGGACCTTTTTTGTTAAATATCTCGTTTCCGGAAGAAGTACACTGGTTTCTATTCATAGTTTACGCAAGTACACTAAAAGTACACTATAACTACATACTTGGAGTGCGGTATAATCCAAGATTTCACAAGTCCACCCGCCATCCTGGCGTCAGAATGGCGGGTGGACCTTTTTTGTTAAATATCTCGTTTCCGGGAGAAGTACACTGGATTCTATTAAAAGTACACTAAAGTACACCGAAGGTACAATATGTTTATAAATATTTAGTTCAAATTCACTGAGGTCCACCCGCCATCCTGACGCTCACGGAATGGCCGTCCCTAGCAGAATTGTAATTTAAATTGTTGCACACGCAGTATACCCTGGTTTGATTCTTATACAGTCAGGGTTATAACCGCGAACCACTTCATTAATTAATATATTTGCCTCTCTATCACTCTTATGATTATTTGCGCGAAAGAGAGGCACTTATATGATTATTTGGCATGGTTAGCGGTCCCCTTGACGCGTTCCACGTCTTTTAGGATGGTATTCCATCTATCCAATTTCTTTGCCCAATGTGTGAAGTCGGACCAAAAAAAGTCTGCAGCGGATTTGATAGCCCACGCAGTGCAAGTGTCATTTATACGGCATAATTTCAAAGAAGTTTGACGTTTAAAATAACACTTTAAGGCACTGGTCCCACCGCGAGCTAGTAAGCTATGAGCTATCAGCTATAAACACGAATAAAAGATAAGCACTCCCGTGTCTCTTTTATTTACACGGGAGTGCTTATCATTTGTTCGTGTTTATAGCCGATAGCTCATAGCTTACTAGCTCGCGGTGGGACCAGTGCCTCACTGCGTGGGCTATCAAATATGCTGGAGACTATTCTTGGTCTGACTTTCTATTAAGTCTCACATCAGAAAGTGAGACGCAATGACATTGGACAAATAAATTGGATAGGACGGTGGAATACCACCCTTAGTCATTCTCATTTATATAAGAACATGATAAGAACAATAAAATATACGAAGAGTTCTATTGTATTATTTCAGTAGTTAGTGCCTTTGGGTAATTTTAGGCAGGAAATAAGGAATATTACGGAACATTCTGCGTATGGGGCGTTACTCTCACTAACCCCAGGACCTACTGCGAAACACGAAAACCAACATTTCGGTTTCTGCCTCTCTATCACTCGATATCTGCTTCTCTGCATATCGACAGAGGCAATCACTCAATATCTGCTTCCCTGCATATCGACAGAGGCAATCACTCGATATGTGCTTCTCTTATCGACAGAGGCAGATAACGAAATTTGATTATCGCGTTTTGCGGTAAGCCATTTGTAAACAAGTCACGGATGCAAAGAGTAAAGTAAGTATGCATCAATATCATGGTGAAAAGTTGACATAAAACTGTTTAGCCCGCTCCACACTCGTGTGCGAATCGCAGCGCGAAGCCAAGATTCGCGCACGAGTGTGGAGTGGGCTTTTAAGGCATAGTTATGATGTAAATTTGTACTCTGTGCAGGCAGAGAAGATCAGTTGAACTCTAAATGAATGAATAAAAATGGTTATTATAGTTTGTCAAAGGACTGTCTCATTTCAAACATAGATAGAATCATGCTATCTTGGTCTTACACTAGTACTAACACCCGAAAGAAAAGGATGAGTATAGTTTTTTTGTTCTTATTTACTTACTGACAAATTTGGTTTGACCAACTATAGATACGGTATTGTCATATATATTTCTATGAACTTCGTACGAAATAAAAAAGTATCTAAGTAATAAGTTACTTCTACACTCCATATAATAAGTGGTAATGTGAGAAAAAACTATATAGTATCTTAATATTCATTATAAACCTACATGCTCATTATTGAATCATTTTTACAAGCAGTAACATCAATAGATATCTCATTTAATATAATCCGACTAAATTACATTTCAGCAACACTTCCATATTTCACAAAATAAATCAAGACATTATCCAACCTATATAATCTTGACGTATATTATATCAAAGACGGGTGTACCTAATATAAACCGACCAAGTAACGAATTAGCTATACCATCATATTTAACAAACAAATTTATGACGTTTTGCAACCTTCTTATTTTGGCAAATATATTCCGACACAGGGGTGGTATTCCATCTGTCCAATCTTGGTCCAATGTGTATTTGCGTCTCACATTTTGCTTAATGAGAGAGTCAGACGCAATGCATATTGGACAAAGATCTTAAACAAGTAGAATACCACCCGAAGAGAAAAATAGGTTGTCAGGAGGCTCCGGGACGTGACCGGGCCGGGCCCGCACCGTGCCACGCCCGAGCCCCGGTGATCACGTGATGCTCTCCATAGAAAACGACGCTCCGGAAGCTCCGGCCCGGACACGGCCCGGTCTAGCGTGAGTCATCCTTTATAATAGGATATATTAGGATGTAACATTAGCAATAATTTTATTTTAATTTTATTTGAATTATATTTTATTGGATTTAAATTTAAATGTAATGTACTTAATAATAATTTCAACGGTATTAATTTATTTTATAAGTTTTGACATTTGCAATATTAATTTAGGTTTTCACTCTCTTTGACATTTGTATGCCAACCGGCAAAACATAGCGCTCAATGTACCTATATACCTAAGACCATGTATACCTATGTTTCACAAATAAAGCATTCTGATTCTGATTCTGATTCTGATAAGGTTTTCTCAATAAATTTATTCGTATTCTTTTTGATAGTTTTTCGGACTGAATTTTTAGTATATTTTGTTGAAGGTCTCACCCTCGCGTTAGTAATCTAGCTAAGACCGAGTCCACATTAATCCAGCGATGGCATGTTGCGGCTACGTATTGCGGCTGTAATAAAGAGTGATCGATGCTGTCCACTACAAAGATACTAATAATATATTTACTTTGTTATAGAGATAATATTAGTACATATAGGGATCGAATAGTATATTACCTACGAAGATAAAACGACTTCCCATTCTAAGTTAGTTCTTACCAATCCTACAATGAGGCAAACATTTAAAAATAATCATAACATCTATTATTGCAAACTTATTCTCCTGCAAATCCGTTTTCAGACTCTTACCATCCCAATCTAGGTTACCGACGCTACTGTTGTAAATTCTCCCATTTAATTAATTTTGTATCTAGGAGAAACGTCTTCCAACGCTATTAAAAGTGGTAAAGTCTAGGTAGCTTAGATGGCAGAGCCCTGGGATAGCGGTCTAGTGTTTCAAACACGTGAATTTTTCCACTTTTAGTTTTAATTTGTCCCATTTAAATCCCCTCCGGCCGTTTTGGCAACCAAGTTTCGCAACCAGTTGTTGAAAAATAAGAAATAATCTTGTTACGCAACTAGTTGCCCAAAAAGAAATTCTATTCCTGATCCACAACTACCGTAGATGACAGTGGAGTTTCGCAACCAGTTGTCGGAAAGGAATTAAATGTCTTTGTTTACAACTGGTTACCAAATAAGACTTTCATATCTCATTTCACAGCTAGACATTACGTGACATCTAGAATATCCTAAAATCACCTGGAACGAGCGTTTGCAGTCAACATTGCGGAGTAGGGGAAAATGGGTGGACACAAGTATTTATATGCCCCAACAACCGCACCGATTTCGACGCCCGCCACGCACAGGATATTGCTGATCTGCTTAGGTTCCCTCCGGCTGTTTTGGCAACCAAGTTTCGTAACCAGTTGTCAAAAAAGAATATATCATCGTGTTAGGCAACTAGTTGCCTAAAAAGAAATTCTATTCCTGTTTGACATCCAGTTGCCAACGAAGAATAGAGCTCAGACACTTAGAGAAAATGTGTCTAGTTTCCAAGGCTTCAAAAACAAATGTACTTACATATAAAAGTACTTACATACAGTGTTGGGCATTCAAGAATAAAATCATTATTTGAATAAGAATTTGCAAGAATAAAATCACGGTGATTTTATTCTGGAATAATTCGTCCGGAATAATTTTGTCTGGAATAATTCGTAGATGAGAAAATTTAATGGGAATAAGTTATTCTTAGTCAAATAAAAATAATCATGATTTTTTAGCTAATTTAGCTAAAAATAGCTATATATCTGACTTTAATAATTAAAGCCAGATAAATAAGCTATAAAGCTTACCTAGGGGCTATTCATAAATTACGTCATTTCAAATTAGGGCGGTGGGGTCTGGACATCGGATGATGGTAGCATGACTTAGGAGGAAACGGGGCCATTCGAAGCATGATTTTTGGATGATTTTAGGGGGGGGGGGCTCAAAAATCGTCAAAAATCGATGACGTAATTTATGGACAGCCCCCTAGTTGAGTGGTAGTACAAATACCATGGCTGCGATTTACTAAATTTCACAAAAAATACAAAATAATGCGTACAGGTTAATATTTTATAAAAAAATATTTTAGTCCACGACATTGCTTAACATATTTGACACCACGGAATTCACCATCTCTAACGAGAACCTAAGCAGATCAGCAATATCCTGTGCGTGGCGGGCGTCGAAATCGGTGCGGTTGTTGGGGCATATAAATACTTGTGTCCACCCATTTTCCCCTACTCCGCAATGTTGACTGCAAACGCTCGTTCCAGGTGATTTTAGGATATTCTAGATGTCACGTAATGACTAGCTGTGAAATGAGATATGAAAGTCTTATTTGGTAACCAGTTGTAAACAAAGACATTTAATTCCTTTCCGACAACTGGTTGCGAAACTCCACTGTCATCTACGGTAGTTGTGGATCAGGAATAGAATTTCTTTTTGGGCAACTAGTTGCGTAACAAGATTATTTCTTATTTTTCAACAACTGGTTGCGAAACTTGGTTGCCAAAACGGCCGGAGGGCTTAGGTTCTCGTTAGAGATGGTGAATTCCGTGGTGTCAAATATGTTAAGCAATGTTGTGGACTAAAATATTTTTTTATAAAATATTAACCTGTACGCGTTATTTTGTATTTTTTGTGAAATTTAGTAAATCGCAGCCATGGTATTTGTACTACCACTCAACTAGGGGGCTGTCCATAAATTACGTCATCGATTTTTGACGATTTTTGAGCCCTCCCCCCCCCCCTAAAATCATGCTTCGAATGGCCCCGTTTCCTCCTACGTCATGCTACCATCATCCGATGTACAGACCCTACCGCCCTAATTTGAAATGAAGTAATTTATGAATAGCCCCTAGGTAAGCT
Source organism: Cydia fagiglandana (assembly GCF_963556715.1). NCBI lineage: Eukaryota > Metazoa > Arthropoda > Insecta > Lepidoptera > Tortricidae > Cydia > Cydia fagiglandana. The sequence goes on along the minus strand of NC_085949.1, from coordinate 11,159,177 downwards.
TTATAGCTTATTTATCTGGCTTTAATTATTAAAATCATGATTTTTTAGCTAATTTAGCTAAAAATAGCTATTTTTAGCTAAATTAGCTAAAAAATCATGATTATTTTTATTTGACTAAGAATAACTTATTCCCATTAAATTTTCTCATCTACGAATTATTCCAGACAAAATTATTCCGGACGAATTATTCCAGAATAAAATCACCGTGATTTTATTCTTGCAAATTCTTATTCAAATAATGATTTTATTCTTGAATGCCCAACACTGTATGTAAGTACTTTTATATGTACATTTGTTTTTGAAGCCTTGGAAACTAGCCACATTTTCTCTAAGTGTCTGAGCTCTATTCTTCGTTGGCAACTGGATGTCAAACAGGAATAGAATTTCTTTTTAGGCAACTAGTTGCCTAACACGATGATATATTCTTTTTTGACAACTGGTTACGAAACTTGGTTGCCAAAACGGCCGGAGGGTTTAAATCAACCATTTTTATTTACTGATGTTTACGAGTACAGACCGCCTTACTGCCGTATTCGAACTTCAAGATATTCACAAGAGACGACACGTACTAGATTCATTCTAGATACGTTATAGTTTAGATATCAACTAGTTCTCTTTTGCAGTGCAATTCGGGCAACCAATGTCACTTTTAAGTTAGATAGAGTAAGATATCTATTAGATGTGAATTGGATCTCTAAGTCATATCCTGTGGAAATCGTTCAGGAGTATCTCCAGAATCGCGCAAATGTCAAATTTGACAGGTTAGATCTTAAACATAATATATCGTTATCGTATATTGGTGATGTCTAAAAGATATCTATTAGATGTCTATTTCAAAATCCGAATCGGGCCCTCATACGCCACATTGGTATAATCTAGCTAAGATAGAGTCCACATTAATCCTGCGATGGCATGTTGCGGCTCCGTATACTGGTGTAATAAAGTGATCGATGCTGTTCTCACATGCCGCTACAAAGATACTGATCACTCATTTACTTTGTTACCTATAGAAAAATCTTTATGGGTATAAGTATTATTTCTTGTTTACATTTCGAGTTCACCCGGACATACCCGGTTCACGGGAGTATGTCCTTAAAAAACTACGTCCAAGACCACCGGTGGACGGGCAGCAGCGTCCCTCAAATTCGGTGTACTCGACTGCGATCGCCAACCCGCCTGCCAAGCGTGGCGATTATGGCATTCACCCTCCATCATGCAGGAGGTCCAAGGGGGAGGCCTATGTTCAGCAGTGGACGTCTTATGGCTGAGATAATGATGATGATGATTTCGAGTTCGGGAGCAAAAAAAATGCTTATCTACAACATGATAAAGAACGATCTCTTGATGAAATTATGCACGTTTTTGTTTGTACTCGTTTCTCTTATTTAAATTTTACTTATCTTATCTTATTCTTATTTCATTGTACAACGAATTAAAGAATTTAAATAAAAAGTGACGTCATTAAGTTTGTGACACCCCCCCCCCATCAGAACTTCTCCTTCAACTTCTTGACCCTTGCTTTTATTGTAATGGCTCGTCTACACGATGGGCCATCGCCGGCCACTCCAAGGGACGCATTTATGCGTTAGAGAGAGCAAGTGGCTGCGTCCGTTGGAGTGACCGGCGTTGGCCCATCGTGTGGAGGAGCCATTAAATAAAAGCAATTTAAGTAAAAAAACGCCCTATTCGTTTGAAGTGGCTAAGTTTTTCGATCGCCATTGCAGATTTACTGCTTTTTTGCCATCAACGTAGAAATTACTTTCCCATCCCATTAGAAATGGCTTTCTCAGAACTTTCCTGCAATATCCAAGTCACATCACCATCACAGCGTCGCAATGAACGTGACATCTCGGTTCTTTGAACATTAATGTTATGTCAATAACATTCGCGCTGTCAAAATCGCAAAATATTTCCAATAGCCTTAGGAGCGTGTGGCTATATTTGAAATATTCGCAACCGCCATAAATATGGATGCTGTCTATTCTAGGCAGCGTCACGATATCCCAGATTACTTAAAACGAGAATTAATATATATGCCACTTCTATGCAAAAACTGGAATAGCTCATGATTTAACAAATTGTTTATACGACAACGGTTTCACTGACTTGAATTTTTAGTCGCTATTGGCGACATGTAATTAGATTTAACAAATTATTATTATATTGGCTCCGGTTCTATCCGGGCGGGTGGGTGTCAAAGTTGTATAGACCGCGCTTGGTCTACCCTCATTTGTGCGCGTCGGCTGCGTTCGCTTTCAACGTTTCCACCGAAAGCGTTTACACTCGTTGGTCGGCCCCAATTTCACCACGGTGTCATCCATGGGCTACGGTTACCGCTTACCATCGGGCGGGCCGTATTCCAGTTCACCACCATCATTGTATTATTTAAAAAAACTTTATTATATCGGAAAAAACAGATATTTATTTTGCTAAATTTATGACAATTGTCACAAGAAACACTACAATTGTCACGAAATTCCGACATATAACTCATTTCCTGTCAAGATTCACCGACAATTCTACAAATATGTCGACTAGAAAAAAATATTCTTGTTTCACAACATAATTGTAATACATACAATTGTAGCAAAATGCCTGTCATGTTTGTAAGTATTTCTATAGAAAATATTTTATAAAATTGTAATATGTCACCTGTCGCTTGACAATTGTCGCTCGACATATGTCACTGACAATTGTATTCGTGGTGAAATTGGGGCCTGGTCGCGTTAACACTCGTAACAAAAGGTAATCACGGTTCATATCCCGGTCGATATAAGTCTGGTGAAACTAATCGTGTATCATTCAAAACTGGTATTTTTATTTAGTTTACTAGTGCCGAATCTGGTATAGTATATAGTCTGTGACTGGGCGGCAGCATCGTAAATTTGAAATGACTGCGACGCGGGCAGTGCTGTGTGTAACATAAATTCTCTTTTGACCCATATATGAGATTACTTTACTGAGCACTAGATTTTTTTTCTAAAGCTCGATATTGAGCTCTGAACTTAGTTTTTGAAAGCGTGCTACAATAATAACTGGGGAATTCTCCCGGGACTGACGACGCGATTCGGGAAATGAGTTAGAGATTCACTATTAGATATGAAATAGTAAAGATATGTGACGTTCCATAGCAAAAGGTACCTTATGGCGGCCGCAATAATATTGGAGCGGCGTTAATAATAGCGTAAGCGCCAACCTCCATAAGGTACCTTTTGTCGTAGAACGTCACATAGTTTTACTATTTCATATCTAGTGAATCTCTAATTCATTTCCCGAATCGCGCCGTGAATGTGTATGGCGTGAACCTTCTTGAATTTACATTATTACATCCAAAAGCCGTACTTCCACAAAGATTTCTCCACTATTAACCTAATAACAACTGTCAAACATCATCCATGCGCAACCCTAAAATCCGCCAAACGACCATCTGCTTCCTCAGCCGAGTTAATCGAAACAAAAGAAGGTAAAAAGGTAAGGCGTGTTCTTATTGGTTACACGATCACGAGTCAAGTTCACAAGGGCGCCAATGTAATGTGAACTCGAAATCGGAAAACACTACACGTACCTATACAGGGGCCCCCTGATTAACAGTCCGCCGGACGATATCGGCCTGTCAGTTGTTCGGAACTCTCAAAATTTTGTTCTATTACTGATATATTGATATCGTCCGACGGACTTTTACTCAGTGGGCCCCTTTAAGATTTGCGATAATACATACTAATTAAATTTTTATTTAAAATATTTTATGATTATTTAACATACAGAAAATGTTGTCTTAGAAATCAGGTTTTACTTTTTTGGAAATTCAGTTTTTGAGAGGAAATAGGAGAAATAGCCACAGCTAGCAATGTACAAATTGCAGAACATTCCCAAAAAGCGGAAACGTTCTCGAGAATGTTCTCAGAACATTCCTGCAACATGGAAATTATTGTGTAAACAAGAGAATATACTTGAAATAAAGTTTAAATAGGCATAACTTAAAACTAAATGTTATTGTAACTGAAGGGCGGGGTTGATTGAAAGAAACTAAAAAGCTATTGTCCAGAACTACTTTATTTATAATGTCACAAAAGGGAAACACATAGAAAACACAAAAACTAGCGGAAAGAAACAAATTACAACGGGATTTTGGCGCGCAAATTACTTATGTAAGTACGTATTATCTCTCGCTATGCGCCGCGAAGACTGCCTCGTGCCGCGCCCGTGCGCCGGTCGGTGCCGGCCAACCTTGAGGTGCGGGGGGCCTCTCCCTTCCCTCGGCTCGTCTTGGCGGAGCATAGTTATTGTTACTTATTTAATAAAATAAATTTCGGACAGTCGTGCTACTTAACATTACCACCCCCCAGTTGGAGACTTCAATCGACAAATGTACCGTCTGTAGGTAGCACGGCTATTCGAACAACAGGACGACGCAGCGTCCCAGAGGCCGTTCTTATATCTACTACACGCACATGACCATCACTTCCCGGAAATACTTTGGTTATTATGCCACGGGGCCACATATTACGCGGCTGTTTGCCGTCACACAACACCACTACATCGCCCACTTTGACGGAGTCCGTTGCCGTTGTCCACTTCTGTCGTCTCTGAAGTGTGGGCAGATATTCTCTGATCCACCGCCGCCAGAACATCTCGGCCAGCGCATTCGCCTTCTTCCATTGGCGGCGAGCATTGAGGTCAGAGGGCTCAAAGGTCGTCATGCGGGTCTCGCCCGTCGCTGTCCCAAGCAGGAGATGGTTTGGCGTGAGTACGACCGGTTCATCGTGATCAGTTGCTACATACGCAAGCGGTCGGCTGTTCACGACCAGTTCCGCTTCCAGCATGGCGGTGTGAAGAACTTCTTCAGATGGTGCGCGTTCCTTCAGTATAGCATGAAGAGCATTCTTCACGGAGCGAATGAGGCGTTCCTACGTACCGCCCATGTGCGGAGCTGCTGGAGGGTTGAACCGCCATTCAATGCCCTTAGACAAGGCCTCACCTTGAAGTCGCTCGGCGTTCAGGCTTCGTAGAGCGGTGCGCAGTTCCCTGTTCGCTCCTACGAAGTTTGTGCCGCAGTCACTCAAAATCATCGCTGGTTGCCCGCGGCGCGCTATCAAGCGGCGCAAGGCAAGTATGGCAGAATCACTACTCAGCGACGCAGCCAACTCCAGGTGAATGGCGCGTGTAGTCAAGCAGGTAAACAACACGCCCCACCGTTTCTCCCGGCGCCGTCCAATTGTGATCTCCATAGGACCGAAATAATCGATCCCGCAGTTGACGAATGCTCGTCGTGTTGTGGTAAGTCTTACGGGCGGTAAGTCTCCCATCTTCTGTGGTTTAGGCCGCGCGCGCTGTACGCGGCAATATTGACAGCGCGCAACGACTGCCTTTACAGTCGGGCGAAGACAAGTCACCCAGAACCTCTCTCTTAAGTTGTTGACGACGGTTTCGTGGTTCGCGTGTAGCGCACGACAGTGATAGTGATGTACCAGGAGCCGCGCGCTACGACAGCTACCTTCGAGGATAATCGGGTGTCTCTCGTCGAACGACAACTCAGTTGACGCCCCAAGGCGGCCCCTGACGCGAAGAAGCTCATCCTCGCCGATTACAGGATCCAGCTTTAGCAGGCGGCTGGACCTAGGAAGCGAGCGTCCCGCCTGCAGCGCGCGCAGCTCATCAGGGAAGGAGCGAGCCTGCGCTTGTTTCAATAGAACCCGCTCGGCCTCTTGCAGGATGTCCATAGTTAGTTCGTCCGCTGTTCTCTGCTTACCTCGACACGCGCGTATAAATGCAAGCACGCGTGCAGTGACGCGCACAGCTCGCGTCCATGTGGAGTAGCGTGCCACATCGATGAGCTGATGTAGGCTGGTCTCAGCTGCCACGTGTGCCCTCTCCAAACGCTCAGGATCAGCGGGGGTCTCGTCACGGCTCCAGCTGGGCCATGGTACCTGTGGATTACAGAGAAAGGGGGGACCCGAAAGCCACATGCCCTTGTTGTTAGGCCAGTCCATCCTGGTTGCCTCATCAGCAGGATTGGACTCTGAAGGAACCCAGTGCCAGTCGCTTCGCTTACTTAAATTGTCAATCTCTGCTAACCTATGCGAAACGTATCTTTGATAGTCGCGTGCGTCGGAATTAATCCACATAAGAACTGTTTTTGAGTCAGTCCAGAGGTACAGGTTGGTGATAGCAAAATTTACTTCAGATTTTATTGTCACTGCTAGTCTACACGCTAACACAGCGGCCTGTAATTCCAAACGAGGAATGGATACTACCTTCACGGGGGTCACGCGTGCTTTTCCCCCCACCATAGTACATACCCTATTGCCGCCATTGTCGGTACCAACCAAGAATCCCACAGCGGCGTACGCTTTTTCGCTTGCATCACCGAAGACATGAAGGTCTACCGCCGCTGTCCGTTGCAAACCGTACCATCGCGGCACGGCAACGGCAGATAGCGCTTTCAACTTACTAAGCCATTCGAACCAGATAGCGGCCTCCGTGTCCTTGATGCATTCGTCCCACAAAACGCCTGACTGCCAGACGCGCTGCATCAGAACTCGTGATTGTATCACGCAAGGGTAGACCAGTCCGAGTGGGTCAAAAATGCTCATAATAAATTTGAGAAATTGACGCTTGGTAGGTTTGATCTGACCTTCAACCAATTCCGCCGGCAAACGTTTAAACGACAGATCAAATTTCATACAGTCGCTTGCCGGACACCAGATCATACCTAACGTGCGTTCGTTTTCAGACTTGTCGAGTTTAACACGACCCGGCACCACAACTGGCAGCTTTTCACTCAATTCAGGTGAATTTGTCACCCACCCCCTAATATCAAATCCACCAGCTCGGTGAATGTGGGTGACGTCAGCGATCAGCTGTTGTGCCGTGTCTATCGAGTCAACACTATCTAAGTAATCGTCAACATAGTGTTTATTTTTAATAGCTTCCACCGCCGCAGTATGCGTACGTGCGAACTCCTCGGCGTTTTTATTCAACACGTAGATCGCCGACGTAGGACTGCAGGTCGCGCCGAAGATCATAGAGTTCATCACATAAATTCCAGGTTCACTAGATCGGTCTTGGCCGCGCCATAAAAACAGCTGCGCTCCCTGATCGGCCTCACGAATTTTTACACGCATAAACATGTCAGCAATGTCGGCGGTGAAAGCTATTTCACCCGATGTGAATTTAATCAAAACTCCTAATAAAGAATTCATCAAATCAGGTCCACTTAGTAGGTTATTATTCAAGGACACGCCCTCATAAGTGGCGGCACAATCAAATACGAGACGAAACTTGCCAGGTTTATTCGGGTTCGTGACTCCAAAGTGTGGCAAATACCAAACGGGACTCGCCTTAATACTGTCAACTTTTCGCGCGTAACCGGCATCTAATAATCTGTTTATTTGCTTAGCGTATTCGGAAGCAAATTTGGGGTCACGATCCATTCTTCGCTCAATCCCAGCAAGTCGTCTTAACGCGTAGTTATAGTTATCGGGCATTTCTACATGGTCGCGAGCCCACAACAAACCTACTTCCCACTGCTGGGCACTATCTGACACGCGACGACATGTTTGGTTTAATATTTCTAAAGCGCGTTCAGAGTCCGAGTTGGTACGTAACATATTACAAATACCTATAGCTTCCAATTCGAATTGGGCCTTCACTAAGTCATGCAAGTCATTATTATCATCAAACGCGGTCATGCAGTTGACGGATTCAACCTCGCTATCACCAACCCCCCCACCTAACGGGCCATGAACTGCCCAGCCTAAGTAGGTAAGTGAAGCGACCGGGCGACCGGATTTACCTTCGCGGAGCTCCCTGCCGACGATGAGACGCCAATTGTCCTGCCCCAACACCAGCATGGGTTTCGCCTCCCTCATCTCTTCGCAATCCAGGTCCCGCAGGTGTGCGTTTTCTCGAAAAATGCGCGCCGGTACAGTTTGTGTCGGCAAGCTAAGGTCCCGCATCGTACGCACGAAAATGTCATGATTGACACCATTCGAGCCGCGCACTATCACTTTGATCTTGCGAGAGTTATCGTCTTTAGCAAAATAGTCACGCGCCATCCGTAAATTCAGCGGTACTATAGGTCCGTCTGCACCACTCGCGAATCGATCGTCCAAAACCGAGCATGTTGCGCCATCGTCCAATAGCGCGTAAATGCAATGTTCGACTCCTGCACTTGTAACAGTCACGGATACCACTTTTAATAAAGTACTCGCACTCATTTCACTAACATTCGTTAACGTTTCAAATGTATCCGAAGCCGATACTTGAGACGCGGGCGCCGATGGCGGAAGGCTAGGCTGTGGCGCCTCCGCGGGCGGCGTAGCCTTTTCTACGTCTTTATGTAATAACTCGTGGTGAGAGTAACTGCACTTATTACACCGTTTTGCACGACAATATCTACTCGAGTGTGTTTTCAAAATGCACTTGAAACATAGTCTATTTAGTTTGACAAGGTCCCAACGTTCATCAATAGGCAAGTTTTTAAAATCGGTACACTCAGTTAACTTATGGTCCGCTTTACACTTAACACACACGATTTTATTGTCATTGTGTTTAGTCTTAGACACTGTCGCGGTTGTTTCCACTTGAGCATGTAGTCGATGAACCGCTCCGCCCGCGCGCACTGGGACCGCAGCCTTATCGCGCCGACCGGCGTGAGATCCTGCGCGCTCTGCGCCCGCGACGGTCCGGCTGGCGGGCGCGATGTTTATACTTATAGGAGCGAAATACGATGACGCGCGAGTAATTTGACTCAGGAATTCGACAAACATACTCAGATTTGGGCTCACTCGTAAATCGACGTCGCTCTCGATGTCCCTTTTCATTGCGAATTCACCGTACTGGGCTCGTTGATAAGGCGTCAATTTATTAAGCAAGTCGTTAACCATCTGTGGGTTATTTAAATAACCCACGGCCCTTATACTTTTTAAAATCGAGACGCAATTTCGTACTGTCGTTGTAAATTTGCGAATTTCGTGTCCGTCCTCACTAAGTTTAGGCAATTCACGTACTTTCTTCAACGCGCACTCCAAAAGACGAGTCGGGTGTCCAAACTGGTCTTCTAGTGCCTTTATTACCTCTTCTGGATCCGTGGCAGTTCGCAGTAAATCTTGTACGGAGGCCTTCGCTTCGCCGACAAGCGCCACACGAAGGCGCGCCATATTTTCGAATGGTTTAAAGGCATGAATTTCATTCGTACATCGATAGGCTTTTTCAAACCCTAGCCAGTCCGACGCGTTTCCGTCGTACGCCGGTAAGTCGTGCACTTGCCGTGGCACGTATCTCTTATGACCCAGCTTGCTGATGGCCTCCGCTAACCGATCAATATCAGATAGAGGCTGGCTCTTCGGTAGCGGCGGCAGCAGCTGGGGTGACGTCGTGCGCGGCAAAGGCGGTGCGGGCACTCGGAACGGGATGGCGGCTTCATGTTGCGGCGATGGCGTACGCGGTACGGCGGGGGTCGGCGCGGCGGCGGGGGTGTTGTCGAGCCAGCGCGTTACGCGCGCCGTTACTTCTCCGCTCGCAACACTGTGCGCTGCTTCGTCCTGTACCTGTAGGTCAGCCATGTCGAGGGCTAGCTTCTTTTTAATAAGATTTTCTTTTATTTTGGCCACCTCAAGCTCTGCTTCGTACTCAGCGCGTAAGCGCCGTGCATTGAGGGAGGCCTGGCTTAGTTTCGAGCGTTTCGACGTGTAGCTGGCCACGCTGGCGTCGCTCCTCGGCCGCACAGTGACCTCTGTTACCGGCGTCTTCAGCCCCGACGGCGGTATTTCATCTCCGTGGCCTTTCTGGCCACCCACCGAGGGGGCACGCTCTGGCAGCAAAGATGGCGCGTGCTGTGATACGCCGGCACCCGACGGAGTCCCCAATCCCGAATCTGGCGGCTTCTCTATCATCGCTCTAGATTTGCTACGTGTTCTCCGTTTATTCTCATCACTCATAGCTAAATAATTTCACTTATCCGAACTCGTAGGACCATTTGTAACTGAAGGGCGGGGTTGATTGAAAGAAACTAAAAAGCTATTGTCCAGAACTACTTTATGTATAATGTCACAAAAGGGAAACACATAGAAAACACAAAAACTAGCGGAAAGAAACAAATTACAACGGGATTTTGGCGCGCAAATTACTTATGTAAGTACGTATTATCTCTCGCTATGCGCCGCGAAGACTGCCTCGTGCCGCGCCCGTGCGCCGGTCGGTGCCGGCCAACCTTGAGGTGCGGGGGGCCTCTCCCTTCCCTCGGCTCGTCTTGGCGGAGCATAGTTATTGTTACTTATTTAATAAAATAAATTTCGGACAGTCGTGCTACTTAACAGTTATTATGCATATATTATTGTCTATTACAGTTAGCTATTTTGTTGATGTGATAAGTTTACCAATAAGTTGCTTAAATTCTCATAGCTGAAGTTCTAAGGTCCCGTTTTCTAAGGGGACCTTGCACTTTGGAGACAAAGCAAACCGCTTGGAACAGATGTTCCTGGGGGTGATCTGAGCCGATTAAGCCCGGTTGCCAAGAGGTTCCCCCCAGCAGGTGGGCAGGGGAGGGGGGGAAATTGCCTCCGGCGCGCCTCACTCTAAGCTTTATATCTGCATACATCTCGCAACTATATCAAGTTTGGTGTCTTTTTCGTGTAATACGAGGATGAAGAATTCATTTCTGTGCCTAAATTTTTACTCACCCATACAAAAAAATCGAGAAATTCAAAAATCTAAAAAAATCTTCTCACTTTTTTTTTCGAAAATCCTCTACAAAATTAAATATATGAGGATTATCTCTAGAAAAAAAAAACCTGTGAATAGCCCAGTTATCATACTATATAGAATAGTAAACATGTCAAACATTTTTCGTTTATATATCTGTAAAAAAAAATGTTTTGTGTCGCGCGGCGTACCGTGCTGAAGTAGGTACCTACTCGCATTTAGTTTAGGCACGCGTTCGCTTTAAAACTTTATTCTACATACGCAAGTAGGTACAGAAAGTAAATATTTAAAAAAAAGGGGATTAAAATACGATATATCTGAATATTGGATTATCCTATGCAGAATGAGTTGTCTACCTACTATATAGGGGGGCTACCGCCAATACCAAAAATCGTCAATTGCGGGCAAAAATGACGGCTATAACACGTTTTCTTACCGCGAAGACAGCCGTCATCGAGCGGCCCGTTCGAAAGACGATTATGGATCGAATATCGTTCCATAGACCTACCGCGAAACGGAATTTTCGGAGTTTTTGACAGCACGAAATTCGTAAAGAACTGTCAAAACACACGTTACCTCAAGAGCTAACGTTGTTATTTCGTTTATCACAGTGCTGCCAGATAACTCACCTTTCAGCTTTTTATCCCGTTTTTGTGGCAGTGAATCCGCCCAGTACTTTGCAATTATTTTGAATGTCCTCAGTTTTTGAGGACTGCTGCGGGATTATTAAATAGATATTTGGGGATTATGCTCGATCAACTCGCGGTTTCAAAGCAGTGCTCCTATTTTTTCAATTTCATGACCTGGCAATTTCACAACTATCATAATCATGTATCATGCCCTTCGTGTATCTTATTAGTATAGTTGATTGTGCTGTGCTGAGTGAAATTGTACTGTTTGTTTGTGAATAACAGAAATGTTTCTGTCGCAAGAGAACCGGGCTGAAGAAACCCGGCAACAAGCCGCTCATATTACTCATGGTCACAGACTAGCCGAGGCGTAGACGTGGCCTACGATGGAGCGAGCTCGCCCAGAAGGTGCCTGTTCACTCTTGATTTGAAGGTTGCCGGGTTATAAGAACACGGAAATATAGACGCCGGCAGGGAATTCCATTCCTTGGCAGTGCGCATAAGGAAAGTAGAAGCAAAGCGCTTCGTGCGAATTGGTGGAATATCTACCATGTAAGGATGGAAACCGGCCGTGCGTCTAAAAGTCCGATGGTAGAATGGGGACGGTGGAATGAGCTCGTGTAGCTCTTGGGCACACTCCCCGAAGTGCAACCTGTAGAATACCGACAGGCTGGCGACTTTCCGCCGATGGACCAAAGACTGAAGCTTAGCCGTTAGCTTCTTGTCGCCAATCATCCTCCTGGCTCTGCGCTCCACTGAGTCCAAAGCGGCGAGTTGGTATTTAGCTGAGCCATCCCACAGGTGGCTGCAATACTCCATACACGACCGGACTTGAGCTTTGTAAAGTGTTAGAAGCTGTCCAGGTGTGAAGTATCGCTTCACCTTATTTAGGACGCCCAGCTTTCTGGCCGCAGTTTGTGCTTTAGACTCAATGAAACTGCCGAAGCTGAGGACTGAACTCAGCTCCATGCCGAGGAGTTCCAGGCTGTCGGTAATAGGTACAGATGCACCCCGGAAAGAAGGAGTCGGGTCGAATGGACTCCGTTTTGCGGAAAATAGACACGCCTGCGTTTTGGAGGCATTGAACGTGACCAGATTGTCATCACCCCACTGGGAAACGAGACTAAGGGTCAAGCTCATTCGCTCAACCATGGCCTCTCTCTGTGAACGTATATCCTCCCTGCTGTCCCTTGCACTAGCCAAATATCTCTCAACAACCGTACTGTCATCTGCATAACCTACAATGCTGGGTTGCAGCATGTCGTTAATGTGGAGCAGGAAAAGGGTTGCGGAGAAAACAGACCCCTGAGGAACACCGGCGTCAATGGCCATGAGGTCCGAAGAGCAGCCATCAATAACTACTCTGATCGACCGTTCTCTCAAGAAATCAGATAGCCAGCTACAGAAATCAGCAGGGATGCCGTAAGCAGGAAGCTTGCTAAGGAGACTTGCGTGCCAAACCCTGTCAAAGGCCTTCGAGATGTCCAGTGAAACAGCAAGCGCTTCACCGTTCCTCTCGATGGCCTCGCCGCAGCAATGCGTGACATACGCTAAAAGATCCCCAGTAGACCGACCTCGGCGAAAGCCATATTGACGGTCACTGAGCAGATCATTTGCTTCGAGGTATGCCAGCAGCTTGCCGTTAAGTACCCTTTCCATGACTTTACAGAGCATGGAGGTAATGGCGATTGGTCGGTAATTGCAGGGATCAGCACGACTACCCTTCTTGGGTACTGGCTGCACGTTTGCAAGCTTCCAGGATTTCGGCACCGTTCTTTTTTGGAGAGAGAGGCGGTACAGGCGTGTCAGTACAGGAGACAACTCAGGCGCACACTGCTTTAGTACACGTGCAGGTATACCGTCTGGTCCATTGGCCTTATTCACGTCAAGATTCAGCAGAGCTCGGCGTACCTCTTTTTGATGTATAGCAATTCTCTGCATAGAGGAACTGCATTGAGGTAGCGTAGGTGGAAGTTTTGAGCCTGCATCTAGACGTGAATTGCTCGCAAACAGAGAAGCAAACAAGTTAGCTTTCTCTGTCGCGGAGTGGGCCAGTGTCCCATCAGGTTTCTGCAGAGGTGGCAATGTGGGTCGGCAGAAGTTGGATTCGACCGCTTTCGACAGGGACCAGAACCGCTTGCTACCAGGAGGGTAGGAGGCGAGTTTGGCCCCTATTCGACTGACGTGGTCGAATCGAGCCTTTCGAAGCACCCGTTTGCAGGACTTGGCAGCTGAGTTAAAGGCTTTTTTCCTCGCGCGAACCCTCTGTGCTCCAGCTTTGGTATCGCGGGCTAGTACCCAAGCCTGGTATGCAGACTGCTTAAGGGCCTCGGCTCGAGCATAGTCCGAATTGTACCATGCTCGGGTCTTGTGATCGAGCGATAGGTCGGAGAACGGAATGAAATATTCCATTCCCTGCCGAATCACATCCGCAACAGCCTCAGCAGAACACGAGGGGTCACCCGAAGCCCAACATCTTTATTTATATATTTAATTTATATTTGTATATAATATATATCACTTCCAGAAGTAATTTGTTAATGTAATCTACAATCAGAAGAATAACAACTTATCAGAAATCATCTAAACATACTTAAAAATCCTAAAAGCTGCATACCGCTCTTACAATGCAGGTACGCCGCGCGACAAAAAACATTTTTTTTTACAGATTTATAAAAGAAAAATGTTTAACATGTTTACTATTCTATATAGTATGATAACTGGGCTATTCGCAGGTATTTTTTTTCTAGAGATAATCTTTATAGTTTTAATTTTGTAGAGGATTTTCGAAAAAAAAAGTGAGAAGATTTTTTTTGGTTTTTTAATTTCTCGATTTTTTTGTATGGGTGAGTAAAAATTTAGGCACAGAAATGAATTCTTCATCCCCGTATTACACGAAAAAGACACCAAACTTGATATAGTTGCGAGATGTATGCAGATATAAAGCTTAGAGTGAGGCGCGCCGGAGGCAATTTTCCCCCCCTCCCCTGCCCACCTGCTGGGGGGAACCTCTTGGCAACCGGGCTTAATCGGCTCAGATCACCCCCAGGAACACCTGTTTCAAGCGGTTTGCTTTGTCTCCAAAATGCAAGGTGGTGGACCTTAGAACACCGACTATCACTGTATTTCAGAGAACATTTCGACATTCGACAATTTTTTCCAAATTTTTTTTTTTGTTTCATTAGAATCTAGAGGCCTCTGTCTCCCGCCATGCCAAATCTCAGCGCGCTCGGACCAACTTGAAAAAATTAAAAAAAAAATCGGCCATTTTGATTTTTTTTAATGCAGTTTATTTTGTCTCGGGGCCCTCTATGACATTTGGTCGAGCACCCTCCACCTATCACGCACCGTTTAAAAGTTGCCATACAAAATAAAAGTGGCCAGTTTTCCCGCAATTGTAGCATTTTTCCAAAAAAAATTTTTTCATACGTATCTAGGGGACCCCGAGATTCCGTGACCAAAATTTCAGCGCGCTAGGACAAAATGTTTTTTCTTCCATTAATAAACATATTTAGCCTTAAAACTACGACGTTCAGATAAGAGTCACATCTGAAAGAATGTAGGTACCTATTTGAGTAAATTTTGAATTATAGTTGGGAGCTATTAGATTGGGGGTGAATAAACAAATCCAAAACGTTTTTCGTTTACACATGAAGTTAAAGTGACGTCACAAACTTTATTACTCCCTCCCTTTGTCATATGTCACATTCTGTTGACCCACCTCCATCTAAACGTGTGACGTAATTAATGGACCCCTAGTAGGTATAACATATAAAAAATAAAAAAAAATAAAAAATAAATATTTTAGGACATTCTTACACAGATTGACTAAGTCCCACAGTAAGCTCAAGAAGGCTTGTGTTGTGGGTACTCAGACAACGATATATATAATATACAAATACATACTTAAATACATAGAAAACACCCATGACTCAGGAACAAATATCTGTATCATCATACAAATAAATGCCCTTACTGGGATTCGAACCCAGGACCATCGGCTTCGCAGGCAGGGTCACTACCCACTAGGCCAGACCGGTCGTCAAAGATTAATATTAAGATTAATTAAGATTAATTAACATATTAAGATTAATTACGATTCATAAGAGCTTGTTGCTAGGCCTACATGAATAAAGTATATTTTGATTGATTGAAACTAAGGTAATCGTTTTAGTAAATACCATCGTATTTGCTCGGCAACGTTCGTTTTTCTCATGCTTCTTCAGTCAACCTCAGTACTTTCTGTACCGTGACTGACTGAAATAGCAAGACGCGTTCCGTACGTTTCCGTGACAATACGAAGGAAAATAATTATGCACTACATCTGTAGTAATTTGTAATGCGAAAGCAGTTCGAGTTTGTTCTGTTAGTAGCCGCCACAAGGGATTGACGTGTGGGGCTATTTGCAACTGTGCAGGCTGCACTTTGAGGCAGAGTATTTTTTGTAGCTCCATGCGAAATATTGTTTGATTTTTTTTATCATTCTGTCTGTTAAAGGATGACTCACGCTAGTCCGGGCCGGAGCTGCCGGCGCTTCGTGGCCCGGGCTCGGCCCGGTCTAGCGGGAGTCATCCTTTAATCAATAATGACCAAGCAGGCGCATTTTTTAAACTCTCTCGTCTTCTTATAGGTGTATCAACATTAATACTCTTACACCGACTCCTCAAGACTTACAACTTATTACGAGGACAAATAACGAAACTAAAATGATATATGTAGATAAATATACTTGTACATGTGGCAGAAAAAAACCAGTCAATTGCAATAAAATGATAGTTTTTAATAGGATCCAATTAAACTTGCTGTTGCAAACAAAAATACAGATACCTACGTTTTTGCATATTTTTTTAACGTTCCGGTAAGCATTCATTTTACAAGCATTTCATGATATTACTACGCGTAAAAATCTAAGTGGTTTTCAGTCCCCATTCGCATGCCAGCATGACCGGGTTTGAATTGATAAAACATTCCAACCAACAAAATATTACTAGCAAAAATAAACCTCATAAATCGAAGCGAAATATTTCGCTGGTATTCAGAGAGCGCAGAACTACTGAGCGAATAGTAGAAAGGAAAGGTATAAAAGCTTCACCCTTTCTAAAAACACGTAAATAGAAGAACGGAGCGTTCCGTTCGGTTCCAATGGCGGCACACACGCGCGCGGCGCACACCGCGCCACATACGTGGAATAAACGACGTGAAATGGGAAAAAAGTTAAATATGTATGAGTGCGGGTAAATATAAAAATCGGTATATAAAGCCGTTTATATATAATGTAGGTGGAAAGCGCGCTGCCGGTTGCTCGCACGGCAGTCGCTCTCGGGCCTTGCAAGCGCGCGCTCCATACAGCCTCCGGCCGGAACGCGGCCGGCCCACCGCGTGTTTCATAGTTCACTAACAAACTTTGACACTAAAACTTTACAATGACTTAGTTAAGTGATTCTGTGTAAATATTAAAGATAAAAACTTAAAATTGACATTTGTGTGGAAGTTTCTAAAACTCGACAGGTAAGTGTTTACCGAAGTTTGAGAGTAAAAACAATGATTTTGCGTCCAAACTGTGACGCGGGCCTCTTCCAACTTTGGAAAAGTTTCGAGCAGATAATAATTTATCTGTTAAATGATGTGTTTTCTTGACAATGGAATTACGTTTTATTCTGTCAAACTTTTATTAGAATTTGGACGTTTATATTTGTTTTTACCCAGAGTATGCGATTCTGAATTCTTCTGATAAAATTAATTCGTGATCATGATATAGGTACCTATTATTTTAGCGATGCGTTAATTAATCTTCTAAAACCAAGAATAAACTTTCTTACAAAACTTTTTAGCTACGACAATGTGAAATGGAGCCATGAATGAATTCAAAGTAATTCATTAGGTTTTTGTAAATGTTCTAAATTAGGTACTTCTTTGTTTTATCAAACAATTCCCGGAACATTTATGAACTTCTTTATCACGGACAAAATAATTCTTAATTACAATCGTATTTATTTTTATATCTAGGTATTTAGTTAAAAATAACCAATAAACTAAAACTGTATACATTAGCAGTATGGCAGTCCAATTCGAACGTACACTGATATCAGAAATACCTACATCTAACTAAACATCATTCAGTTATCATGCATTTCGCTCTTACTTATCCGTTAATATATTGACGAGGGCGTGACGGACGATAACTAAATTCTGATGTCAGTGTACCTACGTTCGAAATGGCCTGTGAGAAGTTTAATTTAAGTAAGTATGTAGTTTTTTTTTGTCATGTATAATATTCGGATTAAAATTGTTAGCCAGAATTATTTCAAACTGGCGATTGTTGTATAGACTATACTAACTATGTATACGCTAGGTATTTAATCAATTAATTTACTTGACGCATAATTCATTGTTACTACATAAATTGACGTAATAAATCTTTGTCTCTGGTTACTTTTATACAGATATTCGTTATTTACGATACATGTGCGGAAAGTAGGATGGTGGTGTGGCATAAAAGTTAATATTTCATAAAACAGCAAACCATGAAGCGCTAGTGGCCTAGCGGTAAGAGCGTGCGATTTGTAATCCGGAGGTCGCGGGTTCAAACCCCGGCTCGTACCAATGAGTTTTTCGGAACTTATGTACGAAATATCATTTGATATTTACTAGTCGCTTATCGGTGAAGGAAAACACCGTGAGGAAACCGGACTAATCCCAATAAGGCCTAGTTTCCCCGCTGGGTTGAAAGGTCAGATGGCAGTCGCTTTCGTAAAAACTAGTGCCTACGTCAAATCACGGGATTAGTGGTCAAGCGGACCCCGGGCTCCTATGTGAGCCGTAGCAAAATGCCGGGATAACGCGAGGAAGAAGAAAACAGCAAACCATGGTCACCCTCAGACAACTACATAATATATCACGTTTACGTTGACACTATTCAGCGTACCTACTAACAATTTGCCTTCGGCAATTTACAAACGTAAAGCCGTTTGTAAATAGACGACGCCGTTTGTAAACGGCGGATTCAAATAAATACATTGAATGAATGCAGTCGATCGTCCAAAAATCGTACGCAAGATAATCAAAACCAAACTTATACTGTCTGCTGAATACCCTTTACCTGCAGTTTGGCAGAAGAAAAAAAATCTGTCAAATAGAGTTTATTTCACCTGAATAAATGATTTATTTATTTTTTTCTTCTGGATTATCCTATCAGCTTAGTAAATTGGGGTTAACCAGCGCATACAGACTAGTCGGCAAAAATAGGCAATACTGGTATCGACCGAGCTACCGAAATAAATCAGCCGTCTCGCCTCAGCCGTAAGGCGTCCGTCTGTTCAGAACAATTAATCAGTTGTTATTATTTCCACCATAGGTATTAGGTACACGCCGCAACATATTGGCTCAATTTGTTGAGCGAAATACGCCTGACAGGCCAGGTTATCCAAAAAAGAAAGATTCTATATGTTTCTGTAGTCCATAAACTATCATTTATTTTCTAAGTATTTGATGATATAAATCTGTAGTTAACTTCAGTAATAAATGAATGCTTCCATTGGACTTTGTGAGTGCTTAACTAAAGTATATCCGTCTTTTGTTCACGTAAAATATAATGTGACATGTTTGCAAAGTTTATAAAAACAGTTAAAGTTATAGGTAGTCTCATAATTTCTAACTAGTAAATGTTTTAAATCACAACGGGTCTAGAATTTCTCTCGCAAAACCTAGCTCTTTAATATCTATCTCTTAAATGTCCACGTAAAAGAACCTGTCCTTAACCGGCTGTTATTATTTCCTTCGCCACAACACATCGCTACAATTTGTTCCCCTCGCAAATTTCGTCTGACAGTTAAATTAGTCCGAGACCGCAAATAAATGAAACTCCCTCGTCCCGCAATAGGCGGCTATTTCATTACACGTTCGTAAATACGACGAAACGAGTGCGTCGCTTTAAGAGCTTAAGAGCGAACGCTCACACTTAGAAACGGAAATGGATTTTTATATTCGTATCAGATTTTGGATTTCATTTCCATAATTATGATTTGTTCATTAAGCCATATTGTTATTGAAGGTATCTGGTCCACTGAATAGAACCACAGTTAAGAGTATAAGGAAATAATAATCAATAAAAAGTACATATTTTCAATAGCCTGCCGGTATAAAACCACGACAAATTGGAATTTTATCAGGCATTTAAATTAGCCCGAACCCGCGAATAAATGAAACTGTGCTAGCCCTCCAATGGGCCAGCCAATTCAACGCTCGCGTAATGGAATGTTGGACGTCCATCGGCTAGGTATTATGACAAACCACTTTGAATGTGTAAATATAATGCGCCTTTTTAATTAGGATACTGATTTGTTATATTATAAAATAAATGACAGTATCATGTTAATTAAATATGTAACATATATGTCTGAAATAGTACTTGGACAAAGTTGCTGTAGCAGCGCAGACTACACAGTGCTACACAGGCACCGCATTATGAAGTGTTTACAAAGGTCACCACACATAGGCACAATTTACTTGTAAAATGCTCCGATTTGAGCAGCATAACTGAGTTGTACTCTACACCGTTTTATATTATAACTCAGGGACACCTCTAAAGCTTAATTTTGGTAAATATTTTTAATTTACACGAGTACTTGTCGTAATTTGTGGACACAACTGAAATAAGCGGTCGTGCTCGGTTGTCTATGTGCTCCGTCTAATAGTTGAGGTCTGGGTTATAACCGCGAAAATCGAAGTTCGCAAATTGCGGGCATTTTTCTTTGTCAGTCTAATTACGCCTTCATTGGAGTAAAAGAGAAAGATCCCCACAATTTGCGATTTTCGGTTTTCGCGGTAGCCCCTCTGTGCGTAGCAGCGGTACTTACTGCTGCAGCGTTATCGCGGGCGATCTCACTATCACTATCTCCTTGATTAAATTAGTACGAGTAGCGGATTACACTTAGGTAGGTCTGTATATAATAATCGCGATAGCAATGCGGCAACGATATCATCGCAATTTCCCAAGTAAATTGACTGTGAAATTACCCGCATCAAAGCTGTTGTGGTCGCAATCCAAATGTCACCTTAACATAGAGTTGATAGCAAAGAGAATTTAGAACTGAGGCGTATTGTTAAAGTAAATTTTGTAGTCATAGTAATATTCAATTTTTTTTAAATAAATTACGAGTACCTATATTGGAATTACTTATTTACAATACAATATTTGGTTTACAATATTTGGTTATTTGGCAGAGACTACTTACCTATTCTATTCTAACACCACTGCTGGATACATGATCAAAAAGTCATGTTTATCAAGCCTAGCTACCTTCAGTGCCTTCGTCTTGTCAAAGTAAAAGTGCTTTCTTTGTTATTTTATAAAACCTTTCCAAAGGATTTAGCAAAAAGAGTTTTATTGAACACTTTACTTTTGTTCTCTTCTTTTAACTGTTATTGTTTTGTCTTTTCTTTAACAAAAACGGTTTTATTGTGTTTCGTTCAATTCGAGTAAAATCAATACCTTAGTGAAACAAAAACTGTGGTTAATTCACCTTTATTTTCATTACCCATATTTCAATAAAATATTTTCATAGTAACATTAAAATCACAATTTTGTAATAATTTCAGCGGCCTCCCTGGCGATTCAGTTTAATGTACAATTTAATGGCTGATATTACCAACAGTGAAATATTCAATATTGGAATTTCAAATCCGCGGGGAATGATTCTAATGAATGCCATAAGAAAAGTTAATGCCGCACGGAAGCTGTAATAAAGAAAATCTTTTAACGGTTTTGAAGTTCAAAACCGTTTTGAACCTCTTTAGCAGTTTTAAAATAAATTATTTCTTGGTCCTCTGGAATTGTATAAGCAGTGTTTTGTTCTACGACTACTTAAATAACTATTTAAGTGTGTAAATTCAATAGCAGTACAATGCCTGTTGCTCTAATTGTATGTGTAGAACTCCACTTTATATTATGGTTTACAGAGAACCTTATTAAAATACATTAAGGCTTTAGATTGCTGGAATCCTTTCCACTTGGAATCCTCATTGCTTGGATTCCAGTGTTCCTAGTTCCTATAAGCTAAGATGTAAGAATTTATTCTGTGCTCATACTGATACGCTAGTGCCCTCGACTCGGCAAGCAAATTACGTACAATTCGGGTACTTTCCCACTTTAAACATAACCTTCTGTAAATATAATTTTGAGAATGTGAAAGAAAATTAAACATGAAGGTCAAAATCAATATAGAGGCGTTTTGAATACGGATCGTGAGGACTTCGAGCAACACCGGCTTCCGACACGTGAGGAGCATCCGTTTCCATTTGTATGTTTAGAATATTTTTGGGTTTTGATAGATTATTGTCATCGAAACGTTGGGTCAATAACATTGCCATACGCGAGTCTCCAATCAATTTCGGAATCTGTTTACGTTTAATTATAACCGTATGCAGAGCTTTGCCCGCAATAATTCGAATAATCCAATATTTTTCAGTATCCAATTAAGCAACCCCCACGGTTAAACGACCATTTGTGTACCTTATTGCAACGTTATAGGGGTTTTTAAAGCATGTGTGTGTTTGCATACTGATAATAAATACTCACTTTATCGCCGGTGCCCAATAATTAAGTTTTACAGTTTGTAATTTTCCGCCCGGACTGTTTTTGTTTTAATTATGTGTTTATTTTATACCTGATTTTGTAACTTTTGTGTTTACCTACTTTTATATCATACGTGTGAGTACAATTTAGTCAGCAACCTACATAGTCATGAGATTTGGTGTAGACTATAGGTTGTTCTGAATGGAGTCGTGGCATTTCCAACCTAAGGCCTTAGACAGACAAAATTTAATCGAAAATAAATAATACAACTAAATAAAACGCTGTATAATATTTAGAGAGCTCCATATGTTAAATTGTTCTACCTACTTATTTAGTAGTAGCAGAGATATATATAACTTCGTATAAGATAAATAAAGTCTAAGAAAAAAACGTGCCTCGGATGTGGAGAAAAAGTCATTCTCGAATAGATGGCGCCATTATAATTTATACCTTTGGCCTATTGTCGGCTAGATGGCGTTGACGACACCGTTTGATATTCAACAATTTTAACACATATCAGTTAAAGAACATGGGTCAGTATGGAACAATAAAAAATAAAAATAATTTATCCGTAAACATATTTTGATTAATTTATACATTTTCAATTTTCTTTTAAGTTTTAATCGTGTGTCGATAGATGGCAGTAAATGTACCGTGACTACAAAATTGACAATGACAGGACCCCTCTGTACTATCTATTCTTTTTGGTAGTAGGCAATGCTTTATTTTCCTTTTGGAACATAATATTAGCTGATATCACATACGTGCCACAGTGACCGAGCCCTTAAATATAATATCGAAGAGATGGCAAATAACGATCCCTAAGCCGCAATATCTCAAGGGAATTAAGGGATCCATCATCAGTCGAAGGATAGGTACTTATATACTAGTAATATATTGCTTTCGGCACTAGTTGACAACTAATACGTAACTTGAAAGACATTATCTTAAGTTCTCGTTCCTCTTGGGGCTAAAGTTCGGTATTAACTGTATATAGACTTTTAATGTTTTCTTTTTTGTAGTATATATACCTGCAAATTGAAAAACTATGGTTGATGAGTAAATGAGATCGTTTTGGGCATTTCACTCCACGTTATATCCTCCGTATGTGTTATTTTATTATTTATTAGATTTTCCTAGCGTCTTTGTCCACCTAGATTTAGGGATTGCATCCAGTGATTAGGTAAAAGTTAGGTTCAAGAATTGTTCCTGCATTTTTACTTAGCCGAGTTAAAATATCAAAACGTTTTTTTAAATTCAAATTATGTGACTTAGTGCCAAGTTACAAGCTCCAACTTACAACCATAGTATGATAATAGTATTACTTAATCTGACGTTAGCCTTTTATATGTAGAGCGGAAGCACGGTGGTCAGCACCTGCGCTACAAGGACGTGCTCAAACGGCATCTGAACGCTTGCGCCATCGACACTGAGCATTGGGAGGAGCTTGCTGGAAGAAGGTCATCTTGGCGTTCTGCCATCCATAACGGTGTCAAAATGTTCGAGGATAACCGCCTCACAAGCTTAGACACAAAACGCCAATTACGAAAAGAGAGACCTAAGCCCTACGTGTACACGCTCAACGAAGCTGGCCAACTTTATTGTCACACGTGCAATAGAATTTTTAAGACCAAGTTCGGCCTGGCCAGCCACATAAGAGCTCACGCCAGACAACGTCCATGATATTTGTTTAGGGTCGCCGTCATCGAAAACGATGAGGAGGACTATATATATATATATATGTAGAATAATTAACATATCACTTTTTTTTCTTTTCCAGGTCAACAATGTCGCCCTTTCTTTTAGTAGCGGTTTTTGGTAAGTATTTTTATCGTGAATATTTACTAGTTAGGTACTTACCTATATTATGTATATTTATTTTATTTATATATACTATATTATCGCCAGTCGTATTCAAACTTCAAACTTTATTATCAAGCAGTGTATTTATAACCATAAAAAGTATGTATGTGTTTAGATTATTCGTTTATTCTTTTTATACGACAGAATCCTCGCAGCAATAAGCATGGCATTATTAATGGAATCACCAATTGATCATAAGTATCATAAATATTTAAAAAACATAGTATATATAATGTCGAAATTCTGTTGCATCGAGTTTGAAATGTTTGAATATTCAAATTCAAATTCAAATTCAAATAATTTATTTCAGAATAAAATTCCATATATGTACATTCCATTTACAATAAGATAATTACAATAAAATTAAAATTAAGTAAAGTATAATTAAATATGTTAGTAACATTAGGTAATTCTTAAAACTATGTTAGTAAAGGTACCTACACTTATTTAAATTTATTTCCCCACTGCGGTATGGAGCTGAATCCATCGCCGCAGTATCGGGGAGTCCCACCTCTCAGCCAGTGTTTGCAGGATGGTGTTCGTGGAGCCACGCACACGCCTCATCATCGAGGCGGCCCGTTTCCTGATTACGGCGTGAAAGCCATCAATTTGCCGCTCCGCAAACATCGTGGAGGCGCTGCAGTGTCGTGGCAGCCCGAACAGCACCCTACACGCATCATTATACTGGACACGCAGGGCGCCGTATGCACGCTGCGTATGTCTGACCCAAAGGCTGCACGTGTAAAAAGATTGGCAGTACGCCCTAAAAAGGGTTACTTTGACTTTATCAGTACAACGTGCAAACCGCCGGGCCAGCATATTACAACGCACAGCCAGCGCCCTACGTTCCCTCTCTATATCAAGATTGTCGCTTAAGTCATCGGTGACCCAGTGGCCTAAATATTTAAATTGTTGTACTTGTTTTAACGGCGCCCCATATAACCTGACAGGTGGTACATCGAGATATGTTTTAGTGCCAGCCTTGAAAACCATGAACTCGCTCTTGTCTGCGTTATATTTAAGTCCATGGACCTCGGCGTATGACTCACAGATGTGTAACATTTTCTGTAACGCACTAATCGAGGGGCTGAGCAACACCATATCATCCGCATAACTGATGTTGTTTATGCAAACTCCGTCTACTGAGCATCCTACGCTGGTGTTGCTGAGCTCCTCGATGAGCCGGTTCATGTACAGGCTGAAGAGCCGAGGCGAGCTTAACCCCCCCTGCCGCACCCCGCACTCCAACCCATACACTTCCGAGTGCGCACCCGCCCATTTAACATTGTTTTTCTGCCTGCTGTACCAGTACCTCATAATGGAAATTACTTCACCAGATATGTTAGTCTCTTCCTTCATCTTCAGCCACAGCCTATCGTACGATACCAGGTCAAAAGCCTTTGATAAGTCCAGATAACAGGCAAATACAGGTGTCTTTCTAGCTGTGTAATATTGAACAGTCTGCTTGAGACTCAGGATGGCACTTTCAGTGGATAGGCCAGGTCGGAACCCGAATTGAGCATCATGTAAATGTATGTGCCTATCCAAATGTCTGTCAAGCAGCCTGTCCAATATCTTAGCTATGACGTTTGCCAGTGAAATAGGCCTGTAGTTGGACACGTCAGAGGCATCTCCGGTCCTATTTTTTAGAATAGGTACAACAACTGTGTGCATCAGATCATCTGGTAGATAGCAATGACTAAGGCACAAATTGAAAAACATTGCCAGGACCCTCGGTAAGTGAACCCCGGCGTACTTCAATAGCGAATAGCTTCAGCATTTGTCCCAGCTCGCTAAGTGGGGCTCTACAGACATCTTAAAGCTATGTCGACGTTCTGTTTAGCTATTTGTCGAATTTGGGACGGTCAGACTGATATTCAATAAGGTATGCAAGCGGATTGTTTGTTGATATTGTGATTTGGGAGTTCATTCAAGTGATTTTAGTTATTAGGAACGCGGACTAACTTTTCAAACTTTAATAATAATCGGTAAAAGAAAAATATCGTGAGAAGACGGGTATACATAATGTATGTATACGAAGAAATTGACAGGTGTATGACCTCTCCAATCCAATTAGGGTGGGGACTCTAGCTCAATTACCCAGAAGTAAATTTTTGTAACTACCTGACTAGCTCACGATCTTTTTCGCAGCCTCTCCAATAACCCTATTATTTGGGATATAATACAAAGCGGTTTTTATTGAATTTCCATATCCTTAATTGGACAATGTAAATACTGGATAAATCTTTGTTGTTCTTCTCGGTACTTAAAGTTTTCCCGTTTTTTCCTACCCAAATACAGATGTGCAAGTTGCCGAAAGTTTCAGAAAATTTGGAAAAGTACTCGGAAATTTCAAAGGAAGTTAAAGAAACTCATTTTGGAGCGGAAAATTTCGATCCCCATACAAAAATACGAGAAGATTCCGAAATTTTTCAATGTGGAAATTAACTTTCTGACAGCACTTCAGTATGCCCAAATATCATGACGACTATTAAACGCCAGGGAGATTGAACTAATGACCGAACAAATTATTTCGATACTTATCGAAATAAGCAGCCAATACACAAATAAATACAAAACTGTCAGACTCTTAACTAAATTAATGACTGTTTCAATATATACTTAACATTAAAACGATCCTATTTGTGTAATCATATTTTGAAAATGATATCCCCGCCACGGCTCCATAATACCCTTCAAAATAATTTGAAGTGTTTTCCTTGTTTCGCAAAGACCTTAATGGCTGTACGAAATAGAATCTTCTTTAAGCTGCCTTTTTTCTCCCGATTTACTTTCTTATTAGATAATAACTCTTACTAATTACGTCATTAAAACGAATTGTACGAAATTTCCATAGTATTGGTTTACTTAAGACTTATTATACTTTCTCTGGGAAGGAATTAGGTAGGATATAAAATAATAAAAATAAATAGGTAGGTAAATAATATGGGCTTATGTCTGAAATAAACGATTGATTGATTGATATACCTATTATACAGATCAGTCGTCACATCATCATCATCATATCTGCATAAACTGCTTTAGCAAGCCGAAAGCCTTTCTCAATGGTCGCCAGTCACCACAACGATCCACCAGTCCAGACCATCCATCAACCTTGTAGAAGGCAACCTTAGCTGCTGGGGTCTTAAGTGGAAGTCTTTCGGATGATATGATGATGATGAGATTCATGAATATAAATATTAGAAGCCAAACTACCAGATATTTGACTTTACGGGCGAGAAGTGGAATAGTGGGGACACAATTAATTATTTTAATTGAATTAGAATTTTACGCTTTATGTAGTTCTCAACGGCAGGATGCCTGGGAGGAGTTATATAATCGCGGTCGTTTGCCTAAAATGATCCGGATGAATGACCCTATAAGGAATAATTTTCATCATTCTGTATTGCCATGGTCATAAACATGTATACGTATGCTTACGTTATTTCATATAATTTAGGTTAAACTGTGTAGATGTTTATGACTAGGACTATAGAATAGCTGTATGAAAATTTAATGGTATGGTTATTAAAATTATTTTAATTGGGTTGCAGGTTAAAGTCGTAACATACTTACATATATTTTATTTAATAATGTAAAAGTGTTTTACAAAAATCGGTAGGTAATTTTATTTATTCTTAAGTTCCGCTGGTTTTTCTATGACTAAATAATCTAAAATCTAATACAACGTTACGGAATTTTCAAAACAGGACAAACAAATATATGTACCTATACGCTTTATCTAATCGTTATTTAAAATGCCTCGTTTTTATAAAATAATGTTATGTGTGACAATAAAACACAATCCAGCCATTCAATGAGTCAAACTCTTTAGAAAAACAGCCAAAGAACTAAATACACACATACCCTCGTAAAACATAGGTATATTACATTTATAAATAATCCAACAGGGGTCTACTCGACCCACCATTAATAAACGATACACCATTAAGTCGGTATCTTAGCAATATTAGCAGAAAAAAGTGCCTTTCATTGAAGCTCAACTGGATATTAAAGAATCCTCAAAAGTAGATAGAATTTTACCTTGACGGGCGAGATCTTTGATAAAAAAGGTATGAAAGGAACGGGTATTATCCTTGGTGTGCCGGGGGCGATGTTGATCGAGTCACCTTGCTTCCGAGCGGCTAATTGTTTGTCATGGACGCTGGAACTCTAAAATGCTGGATATGACTGCTATTAGCCAATAGAGGAATGGTAAAACCTTGATAAATCGGTAAGAAACTTTATATGTGTGAGGCAATGTTAAGCTTACCTTAGGGATCATCCATTAATTACGTCACCCGAATTTCTAGGTTTTTTGACCCCTACCAGGGGACCAAGTGTGACAAGGAGGGCCTTGTCACACTTGGTCACATTTTGCAAAGCCCTCCCCACATGGTGTGATGTCACATTTTAGACAATTTTGTTTTTAACGAAATCGGCAATACTAACTCGGCATTATTTGTTACTACCTTTTTTGTTCCCGACAACTACCTACGTTGTCGTAGCCATCGCCTCCTAGATAATGGAACCATTCACACGACTGCACACCAGTACTCTCCAATTGTCCGTTCCCGGACACTCCTTAATAATTTCTTATCTTTGCACCTAACTCCGTCTTGTTTGCCGACGAAAGTCATAAACTTTTTAAAGATTTTTTACGTTTTTGCGAATCAAACATGTAATAGGTAGCTTATTAATCGCTTTATTATTACTTAGGTACTTAATTTTACTACTTGATTTTACAGTGCATTGGTGTTAGCTGTAATGCTGTAAAATTTGATTTCAATAAATATCAATATCAATTATTTTTTTAATAAAAAAATATTTTTGGTAAAAGAAATATTAGTAATTTTATAACACAAAACCAATTAGGAACGAAAATTACCTACTTACAAAACCTCATTATTTAAATGTACAGCGAATAAAAAAATATAAATTAATTTTCGGTTACTGATGAATAGTGATGAAGTTAAAATGACGTCACAATGTTTGTGACTCCCCTCTCCCCCATGTCGCAACCTGTCACATTTTCTTGACCCCCTCCTGCCCCCTAAACGTGTGACGTAATTAATGGATGACCCCTTATGAGCCGCTAATTGTATGGCATAGTTGCAGAATTATGAAACATTGGAAGTGACTGTCTTAAGAAAAAAAAATATATACAGTGAAACCGGCAGCTCTTCAGCCTAGCAAGAGAAGAAGTCTTTTTTTCCACGGAAGCGTCCAATTCTCAACTATCTCACTCCGCTTCTACTTTTGCCTTCCGCAAATTTGGCATTTAAGGTTAGCGTATACTCATATGTGGTCAAAAAAGATAATTCCTCTGTCAAGCATCCTACGCAGTGTAAGAGACGGTAAGAGGCAGTCACCTGCCTAAAGGGACATTCAGCAAAATTCGAAGTAAATATCTTGATAAGAAAGAGAAAAGTACTTATCCTGTCTACTAGTTACTACTTACTAAATCCGTAAGACAGTTGTATGACTTGTTTGGTTTTGTAATCAAATCAATCAATCAAAATCAAAATATACTTTATTCATGTAGGCCTAGCAACAAGCTCTTATGAATCGTAATTAATCTTAATCTAATTATCAGAGCAATTTATTGATGTTAATATTATTCCATAATAAAATTGGATTATTATACATGTCAAATTTAACACTAAGAATTTCACAAAAGGATCGTCAAACATTAAAAAAAAAATTGTATAAAAAAACTACTAGTCTAGAATTTCTAGAATAAAATCTAAATGTCAAAAAAGCATAAGTAACAAACAAGTAGATAGTATTACATCGGAATATCCATTTCCTCATCAATAATCAAATATACCTAATAAATAAATAATCATTTCGAATAACAATTAATCCCACGTTGTATTATCATTCATGTAGTCCTGTGTGGTATAATAAGCTTTGGAAATAAGTTTACGCTTTACATAATTCTTAAATTTATTAATAGATAATTCAGTAATATGGTTTGGAAGTTTATTATAAAATCTTACACAATTACCCATGAATGATTTTTTAATTTTATGGAGCCGAGTGAAGGGCACTGCGAACTTATGTTTATTTCTAGTATTAATATTATGGATTTCACAATTTTTCCTAAAATTTACAATATTTTTATGTACATACAGAATATTCTCATTAAATGTATTGACAGTGCACTGTCATTATGTCAATTTCCTTAAATTTATCTCTAAGTGAGTCTCTATGGTTCATTTTGTATATTGCTCGAATAGCCCTCTTCTGCAGAACAAAAATGGTATTTATCTCTGAAGCACCGCCCCACAGTAAAATACCATATGCCATAATGCTATGGAAGTAACTAAAATATACTAATCGAGCTGTTTTCACATCAGTTGTACTAGTTTGGATGACACTTCTAGGTACCAATTGAATCGACACATCGCCGACATCAGGGACTGCAGTTAGTTTAACGAATTACTTGTGTCGCACGTTTAAGATACAGCGGTGTGGCATCGCGCCCGATTTGAACTTTAAGATACGTCAGATAGATCTAGAAACGATATGGATTAGATATTAGATATGTCAGTGATTAGATTAGATATGACGTTTCTTCAAACAAAAACATCATTATTATTATTAGGTGCCAAGCGGACTCAAGCCTCCATTGATGAGCCATAGCAAAAAGACGGGACTACTCGAGGAAGATAATTCCAAAGGGTGGATTGGTAACCCTACTATCGCGGGGGTTAAGTTCAGCCTCAGGCAGAAACTATTTTTGTTCCAATCGTGCTTTTTGACATACGAACGTGGCAATCAGATTAGAACCGGGACAAAGAACTTTTGTATTTATCATGTAGAAGTTTCGAATTGTGTTAGCGTTCTATCATTTTGGCCTTGTTATTCGGCACTGGTACGGTAATTGTACAGAAAGCTGTAGAGATAGTTGCATTGATAGTTTTGTGCCTAAAATTGTATTATTGTGTAATTAATAGTAGTAGTTTGTATAGTACTTAGTCTTAGTATACTTGTAGTTTTTGCTCTAATATTTGTCTCATGATGTGCACACATGCTTTGGATGGCATTCCCAACCAAAAACCTGCCCTGAAAAGAATTATTCCATGTAATAAATGTTATCTGTTTTGTTGCCTAATAAATAAAATAAAATAAAATAAAACTGTACTGGCGTTGCAACAGAAGATGGTTTAATAGTATTAATAACTACATTGTGCTATAAGGAAGGTTTGTACAAAATTGTTACCTAGCTTGCTTTAAATAATTATTTTACTATCCTCTTTTTCATAAGACCCAAGGAAAAACAAAGGATCATAACTTCCGCTAATCCATCGCGAAATACCAAGCTTTATGAGGAAGTGTCATAAAAACATTTTGCTTAAAATATTGTTCATTCTTTACGAGAGACATAATATAATCATATAATATTAGCTTAAAAAAAAAACAACGGGTTGCACTCCGAGAGTGCCGACAGAAGTAAAAACTCAATGACTAGTCCAAAATGTCTGCAACATATGTATAATTAGGATTGTTCACTTTTTTTAGACCCCCCTTTTTATTTTATTTTCTGAAAATATAGGTTAATTTAAGATACCAATTTGAATGATTTAGTAATTCGTGGCTCGGTTGAATATTTATAATTTATTGAAAATATGAGATACGACTTCTCGTAAATTACATGTCGTCGGCTGATTAGGATAATGCACAAGCAACAACAAGCATTAAAAAAATAGTTGTCATTTTCAATTGATTGTAATGTCACCTGTCGACAATGTCAGTGTCACGTGTTTCTATAAATAACAATCGTCTGGAATGGAAAACTCGTTTATTTTGAATCATTAATTTCAAAATACCTACGCTAACTATAAATTTGAGAAAGCTGATTCCAGAAATCTGCCTATGTTATATAATATAACTTAGTTTTATTGGAGTATGTATCCATATAGCATCCAACTCCAACCATAACTTGACTGAAATCAAGGGAGCAAAAATACAAATGTAAGTTACCTACATCATATATATTTTAACTGATTCGATTTGTAAGAAGATTGGATTCATAAAATCGTTACAAACGTCCATTGCTAAAGGTAGCTTAGCACCCAGTGGGTGCTTTCTACCGGCTTGTCACCATTGTTTGGATATTGTACTACATACTTATACTACTATATTAGGAACATGCCAATTTTGCTAATTATATCCTATTATTTCAGGTCATCGTGATTCCTATTTAGATACAGCTGTGAGATATGTAACTGCACTTGGGCCCAGAACAAAGTTGAGCATTTTGTATTGAAACCGTCATATTAATTATTAATCGTCGTAATACTTTACGACCGTAAATAATGCCTGGGAACAGAGTAAATAACAAACCATACACTTCTCTTCTGGATGGTCAATAAGAAGCCCTCATTGTCAGATGCTCGTGCAGAACATGATTAAATTGATTAACATACATTTAATGTAGTTACTATTTTTTTTGGAAACATATATAACATATTCCCCAAATTAATAAAAAAGTAGGTAAACAAAAACATGTTTTATTATTCACAACTCTTTATTAAGTCTTGTCCACCATGATATCAGCAGCTTGAACTGCAACATTTACCTGGAAATTAGAAATTATATCTGTTTAAAGCAGTTTCAGGCTGAAGTTTGAGTATGGCTATGTATTCTTGTATATTCCTTCTTTCTAGTAGGCACCATCTCTGTTTAACGGTTTGCCTTTAGATACTCTGGCTACATTACCACAGAATAAATAGATACCACGACACGACCCTACCAATAAAGTGTTTTGTAAATACTTAATTGTAGTAAATTAATATTAATTTTATACTTACATCGACGTGATTCTCACAGCAATACTGTGTGTAACACGTGAAGTAGGTAGGTATTTCAAGTTTAATTCACGGCACCATCTTTCACGTCGTAGGTCTTCGTGGATTCGAACTATTATTTTAGTGAATCATTCCCACACATAGGAACAAGGTTTTTGATATATTATTAAGCAATGAAATCTACTGTTTAGGTATTAATTATAAATCAAATTGTAACAAACAAGCGCAGCGGTTTAACTGAAAATTTTTGTTATGACAATCGATGACAATGATAACTTTGACAATACGTAAGTGACGGATTTATTTACTATGGTTCGATAACTTTTATTATGCAATGACTTTACATTCAGCCCAGGAGAAGGTCAAACTAAGGTCATAAGGATATTTGTTGAAATATCTTCAATCCTCAATTATTATATCGCAGCAAATGTCGGAAACTGTTTAAAAACCTTATATCTCGAAATGGTTTTCGAAATAGAACATATGAAAAAAAATGAACAATCCTAATTGACCCATCCTTCTTTCTATTGAAAAACTTTAGTTCCGAAATTGCTGGCCAGTGAGCTTAAATTTGAAGCGTTAATTGTTTAAAATTCGAATAGAAATGGTAAAGTTACCTTGCAGACCTCGCATCTAAATATATTTAGTCATATATGATACTTATTTTGAATTTTATTCACCAGTACTAGAGTTCACTTTTATTTGCGATTTTATCAAGATGTAGCTTTATTGAATTATATTTGAGTGATATAAAGAATGTAACTGTGAGATCCTCGTATTTCAGCCCGTACAAGATTAGAACATTGAGCTTTATTGCTTAATATAAAAGTCCAGTTTTAAATAATTGACCTGATTACGAAACGTTATGACTAAAGTTCTTTGGTGAATAACATTGTCCGTGACACATGACGTCAGCGTTACGTTACGCGTTACGCTGAATCGAGTTTATCATTTTTTCCCCACCTCAAAACGTGCTCAACGCCGCTAAAGAAGTTTTCACTTCAAAAAAAATGTTTCTTAAATAGGTGAAGGTACTAACTCTTCAAATGTAAATAAGAACTTCTTAAAGAGGATATTAAACGAAGGCTACAAAATCGCCAAGATTTCTTCGAATGTCGGTGAACGTCTTTCCATTTCCAAATCGAATTTATTGTCGTAAACGATTCTCCGACAGACATAAGCCGCGAACTCGTACATTCCTGCATTCAGAGTAACTTATCTAATAATGCCTAATAGCTCAATAGTGGGACCGGATTTTTGCACTAAAAGTTTTGATAATTCTAAAGTTGAAAAAGTGATACTTATCTGATATAGGACATATTTTTAAGCATATATGCTATATATGATGAAAAGTTAGAACGAGCGTTAGATATAAATTAGGTATTTATATATTTTTAGTAATGATTTTTTAATATTGAATTAAAGTGCAATGTTTAAGTTCCATTGTTTATAATATGTATGACGCTTTATAATGTAAAATTATTAGAAATTTTTTTAACGTGCTTCTTTGTCAAACTACAATTAGCTTATTATTTTGTCGATATTGAATTAAAGTTTAATAAATCCACAACAACATATCTAAATTTATAAGTTAATAGGCAAGCTAAAAAGCTAGAAGAATAAGATATATGCTTTAGAATTAATATACGTTTTTTGTCCTATAAGATCTAATATTGAATTAGAGTCTGTAAAAATAAGTCTATTACTATAAAATAATATACGCAGCCATATTATGGAAAGTAAGAAATTTCTGTGTGTAGCTTGCATTGTAATAGTAAAATCTAGTTAAAAAGGCGCGAAATTCATACATACGCCGCCCTGGTCCGTCAGTCGCCGGCGCGGCGCTCGAGAGCCTATCATAGCCTACCTATACCTCGCCCCTCGCCCCACCTCCCGCTCAGTAACACTGTCTGTCTTTTCTTATCATTCATTTGTTTGTTTACCGTGCACATATATAAATTAGATGCGGACATTACGTGAAATTAAAATATCTTATTAAGTAAAAATACCTACAGCTGGTCAATCAGATCTTGTCAGTAGAAAGAGGCGGCAAATTTGAAAAATGTAGGTGCGAAGGGATATCGTTCCATAGAAAATTTGAATTTCGCGCCTTTTTTTAGTGACAAGATATTT
The DNA here is from genome assembly GCF_963556715.1 of Cydia fagiglandana. NCBI lineage: Eukaryota > Metazoa > Arthropoda > Insecta > Lepidoptera > Tortricidae > Cydia > Cydia fagiglandana. Next base: position 11,124,459 of record NC_085949.1, on the reverse strand, counting down.
CATTATCTTGACTAATATTGTAATAAAAATGTACAAGATATTCACAACTATTTTTACTATACATAGTTTGTCAAAGGACTGTCTCATTTCAAACATAGACAGGGAGAATCATCATACTATCTTTGACTTACACTAGTACTAGCACCCAAAAGAAAAGGATGAATATAGTTTTTTGTTTTTATTTACTGACAAATTGGTTTGACCAACTATACCTATTTCTGGTTCCTATTGTCATGTCCTGTCCTATTCAACGTCAATATCATAATATGTATATTATAAACCAACTGATCAATATTACACGGTATACATCCTGAATATACAATAAGGTAAGTGGCCTCACTTACCTTATTGTATATTCCGTGTGGGCCGTATATGCCTATATACAGCCCACCTTAAATTAAAATGGTTTTTTTTAATAAACAGGATATGAAGTATGAAAAACTCACTCAAATAGGTTTCTCATTTATTTAAGTTTCTTCATTATACCAAAATAGTTATAAAAATATTACGATACTCTTGGAAAATATACCTTTTATAAAAGTCCTATTATGGGCCTTATTGAACACTACCAGTGTATTACTTAATCCCGCAATAAATAATCATTTTGACAGTAGGTAATAACAGATTTTATTGTTTTTAACTTAAGACTTATACATATACAAATAACAATATTTGATACTTCATAACAGGAGGATTTATTTATAATAAGTGAAAATAATTATTTTGGGTCTTAATAACTAAAGATATAAAAATTGTCTAGTTTACGCGAAAATAGTAGGTAACTAAACATAAATCTTTATTAGTTACAGTAGTCTCATCTTTTAACATCTGGGGGCATGGCAGTGCCCCCGCCAAGACGAGAAAAGCGCAAGGGCACTATCTACCTTTTCTCGAAGCGCTTCGTCGTTTTTTGGAACCCTCATAACTTGGGGTTGGATTATACCAGATAAACAAAGTTCTCGGACTTATTAAGCATATCAATTGCATAGCTCTTATACTTTAGATTTTATTCATATCTAAAAACTTCGATTTCGTCACTGACTCACTCACTTGATGATCATCAATACCGGGTACTTCCTGAAGTCCTCTAAGAAGCTGAAATTTGGTATGTAAGATAGTTTTAGTACACAAACAACAAATAAATTCAAAAAAAAATTATCCGTAAGGGGATGAAGATGGGGTTTAATTTTGTATGGGAAATCAATAATCGCTGAACCGATTTAGTTGAAATTTGGTATGTAGATAGGTATTGTCATGGGGAAGGATATAGAATAGATTTCAACCTCAAAGTTTACCCTTACGGGGTGAAGGCAGATTTCAACCCCAAAGTTTACCCTTACGGGGTGAAGGGTTATATGGGGAATCAGTAAGAAGTACATTGTGTAACAGATGCCCCCAGATACTTATTTCAGGATTTTTAATAGTAAATCACCCCCAACCCTTTAAATTAGGGGATGGAAGATTGTCATAAACAACTTACAAAAAGAAGTGAAATCCCATCAAAAACATTTTGATGTACAATGTTGCCCAAACGAAACCATAAGGCTCGCACTGTCAAAAAGTTATCAGATCTCTTGCCAAGCTTCTAACTCTACAAGCCCTCTAATTTTACTAGCTCTACACCAAAAGTGTGTGGCTTGGCCGTTTCGTTTCTACAAGAACTATTGTATGTAAGTATAATACAAAAACCGCCCAAGTGCGAGTCGCACTCGCGTTCCAAGGGTTCTGTACATTACACAATTTTTAACAATATATTTTTTTAAGAGAAAAGTGAGTAGTCTTTAAAAAACCCGTAGGTATCGGAAAACTAGGTACTTAAGTCCGACTCACGCTTGACTGCACATTTCTAATAGGTTTTCCTGTCATCTATAGGAAGAGAGCTAATATGTGTATTTTTTTCATAATTTTAGACCCAGTAGTTTCGGAGATAAGGGGGGAGGAGGGAATGGTCATTTTTTGCGTATTTTCTTAAATAACTTCTAAACTATTTATTTTAAAATTATGAAAAAATATATCTGAGATTCTTACAATGAGCCCCTTCGTTTGATATATATATCTATACATATAATAAAGCTGTAGAGGGTCGACAGTCTGTACATGGAAGATATTTGAAAAAAAGTTGGCTTGGGATACTTAAAATCGATAACAGAACACGTTCCAACAATTTTTAGAATTTTTGTCTGTTTATCTGTTTATCTGTTTATCTGTTTGTCTGTTTATTTGAACGCGCATCACGTGAAAACGGCTGAACGGATTTTGATGGAAACATTACTAATCTGTCGAGAAAATCTCCGGCCGGGTTATAGGCTATAAAAATTTAACCCCTAAAAGGGGGGGTAGCCACAACACTCGCTTGATTTAAGTTTGCCCCTGAATCTTATGGCGCTACTTAGGAAGGAGGGGCAAACTTTTTTCAAATATGTGTTACCACTATTGAGTACCCTGGTAAACTAACAGATGGCGCAGAATTTAAAACGTAGTGACATGAATAAGCCACCGAGGAAGGATTTTGCCAAATTAATGAGGGGGTACGGATATCAACAAATTTAATTGAATAATTATGTTGATTTAATTAATACAACAAAATTAAACGACAGTAAATTAATTGCCCTTCATTGCACAGTGCCATCTTTTTCACGACTGCCCAAAAAAAGACAGAGAGAGTGTGTTGTGTGTTTTCAGCGTTCGTGTTTGTATGTATAGGTATATATTTATTTATGTGAGTTTCTTTATTCTTCCTTAAATTCTGAATGCCTTAACCGATTTAGACGTAAATACATCATTAGAATCCTTACGTCATCCCGGGTGAGGCTATGTGACGTCATTACCAAACCAATATGGCGGACTTAATACGCCATATTACGCAACCTTTAGAAAAAATATCGTGCAAACCTCATCGCATCTCGCATGCTCAAAGCGTCGGGAGTAGCCCGACATACGTGGCGTGCTGTACGCGTTCCAAAGCCGGGCGCCTCCGGCGCCCGCATGCTAAAAGTGTCGGTCGCAGCCCTCATACAAAAATGTCGGGCGTAGTCCGACGTACGTGGCGCACTGTACGCGTTCCAAAGCCGGGCGCCTTCGGCGCCCGCATGCTAAAAGTGTCGGTCGTAGACCGAAGTACGTGACACGCTGTACGCGTTCCAAAGCTGGGCGCCTTCGGCGCTCCATACTAAGGGCCAAGCGTAGACCGACGTACGTGACACATTGTACGCGTTCCAAAGCCGGGCGCCTTCGGCGCCCTCATACTCAAAGCGTCGGGCGTAACCCGTACGTGGCGCGCAGTACCAGGTCCGAAGCCGGGCGTACGTGACACGCCGTACGCTTGCCAAAGCCGGGCGCCGAAAGCGCCCTCATAGTCAAACCTTCGGACGTAATCCGACGTACGTGGCGCGCTGTACGCGTTAAAGCCGGGCGTCGTCGGCGCCCTCATACTAAAAGAATCTGGCGTAGCCCGACGTACGTGGAGCGCTCCACCCGGTCCAAAGCCAGGCGACTTCATCTTTCTCATACTAAAATAGACGTACGTGACACGCTGTATGGTTACAAAAGCCGGGCGCCTTCGGCGCCCTCATACTGAAAGAATCGGGCGTAGCCCGACGTACGTGGCGCACTGTACGCGTTCCAAAGCCGGGCACCTTCGGCGCCCGCATGCTAAGTGTCGGTCGTAGACCGACGTACGTGACACGCTGTACGCGTTCCAAAGCTGGGCGCCTTCGGCGCTCCATACTAAGAGTCAAGCGTAGACCGACGTACGTGACACACTGTACGCGTTCCAAAGCCGGGCGCCTTCGGCGCCCTCATACTCAAAGCGTCGGGCGTAACCCTCCGTACGTGGCGCGCTGTACCAGGTCCGAAGCCGGGCGCCTGCGGCGCCCTCATACTAAAAGAGTCGGACGTAGCCCTGACGTACGTGGCTCACTGTACGCGTTCCAAAGTCGTTCGCCTTCGCCTCATACTAAAAGAGTCATGCGTAGCCCAACGTAGATATGTAGCGCGCTGCACGCGGTCCAAAGCCAGGCGACTTCGACTTTCTTATACAAAAATGTCGGGCGTAGGCGCCCTCATAGTCAAACCTTCGGACGTAATCCGACGTACGTGGCGCGCTGTACGCGTTAAAGCCGGACGTCTTCGGCGCCCTCATACTAAAAGAATCTGGCGTAGCCCGACGTACGTGGAGCTCTCCACCTGGTCCAAAGCCAGGCGACTTCATCTTTCTCATACTAAAAGAGACGTACGTGACACGCTGTATGGTTACCAAAGCCGGGCGCCTTCGGCGCCCTCATACTGAAAGAGTCGGGCGTAGACCGACGTACGTGACACACTGTACGCGTTCCAAAGCCGGGCGCCTTCGGCGCCCTCATACTCAAAGCGTCGGGAGTAGCCCGACGTACGTGACACGCTGTACGCGTTCCACAGCTAGGCGTCTTCGGCGCTCCATACTAAGAGTCGTGATACGCTGTACGCTTGCCAAAGTTGGGCGCCGAAGGCATTCTCAAACTCAAAGCTCATACACAATGCCCGATGGCGTCCTTATGCGCAAACCGTCGGGCGTAGGCCGACGTACGTGACGCGCTGTACGCGTTTCAAAGGCGGGCGCCTTCGGCGCCCTCATACTAAAAGTGTCGGGCGTAGACCGACGTAATACTTAACACGCTGTACTCGTACCAAAGCCGGGCGCCTCCGGCGCCCTCATACTCAAAGCGTCAGGCGCAACCCGACGTACGTGACACGCTGTACGCTTGCCAAAGTTGTCAACTCTCTCTCATTCTCAAAGCGTCGGGAGTAGCCCCACGTACGTGGCGCGCTGTACGCATTCTAAAGCCGGGCGCCTTCGGCGCCCTCATACTAAAAGTGTCGGGCTTAGACCAACGTACGTGGCGCGCTGTACGCATTCTAAAGCCGGGCGCCTTCGGCGCCCTCATATTCAAAGCGTCGGGCGCAACCCGACGTACGTGACAGCCAAAGTTGGGCGCCAAAGGCACCCTCATACTCAAAGCGTCGGGCTAAGCCCGACGCACGTGGCGCGCTATACGCATTTCAAAGCTACGCATACTAAAAGAGTCGGGCGTAGTCGGACTACTACAAATTGCGCTCTAAAAAGTATGAAACAATAAGATAGAATTCTTATCAGAAATTATCATACAGGAAATTATAAATGTTGTAATTTTTTAAATAAAAAAATACAGCGTCATATAATTTACTATTATTTATATATTTAAAAGCTTATCTGACACAACCCGAATTCCACGCGGGCGGAGCCGCGGGCACAGCTAGTATATATATATATTTTTAATTTATTGAACAATAAGCTAAATAAAGTACATTATTATTACAAGACCCATCGTGGGCAAAACCTTGAGGAGGTTTGTATGCCGATGGGGAGTTCGAGAAAATAACATGACAATATACATATCTATCTTATACTAATTAAAATTCTAACAAAATTCTCTTATATTAATTCATATTCTAATTCTGTTCGAGCCGATTTAGTTAGATGTCCTAATTTCCTAAGAGATGGCGCTGTTACAAACGCAAACTAGGTAACAGTAGTTCATCATAGAATGTACATATATAATGTCAAATATGTAAATAAATGATTGGTAATTGGTATTGGTAACTAAGCAACTTATTCAAACAAAGTGGTCCTTCGAGTTGTGAAGTGAAGTGACTTAAGTGACATAGACAGTGCATTCAAAAGTGATCTTTAATTACAGGACAATAGAATCTAAAATCGAACTTAAGAGTCAGTGAGTTAGAACCTTTAGAAATATTTCAAGAAGCCGTCAGTCAAAATTGTCATCAAAATTACAAAATTATAATTAAAGATTTCGGGAAGATAAGATAAATAAAATATATGTTAAGATCTACGAGTAAACTCAGAAAATTCGCCGCTTTAAATTAAACCAGTGCTATTTACAAGATAAGAATTTGTTGAGTTGGAAAACACAAGATTTCAGAAATAGAACAATAGAACACGTCAAAAATTTTATCCATGTCAGAAAAAAAACAATCATGATTTCGGTGTGAATTTTCATGTTTTCAAAGAATAGTTATCTCAAAATGTCTCAAGAATTACCGGGTCTGTTAGCCAAGCAAGAGAATGTTTGTGAATTAATCCTAGAAGCGCAAATGAGTTAGGTAGCTACCATGTTCTTGTTCAAGTTTCAGATATCTATTTCAAGTTGAGATTTCAGTTAGTTTTTAAAAGCTAAACATCAAGATGTCGGAAGCATTGCAAGATTTAATCGTGGAACAAGAATTTACGTATGATAGAATATTAAAAGCTAGAGAAAAATTCAAAAATCTATCAAACAAGAAACTTACGATCGGTTATATGAAAACTAGATTAGAATCTTTGCAAGAATACTGGAGCAGATTCTCGGCAAACCATAGATTAATAGTGAAGCAAGTGAAGCTGGCGGAACAAGACGCTTTACAGTATTTTAAGAATAACATCTATTTCGAGTGCGAGGAAGTGTATATTGGGTTGATAGCTGAAATAACAGATGTCCTAGAGCGATGGGAAGAAGAAGCAAAGACCTTAAGTATTTTCAATTTACCACCCATGATAGAAGCAACCCAATCATTCGAGCCTACAAATACGTACACAAAAGAGGAAGTCAATGTGCAATCACAAGTCACAGTCAAGTCACAGTCATTTCACACAATACCAGTAGATAAACCAGAATTATGCGAGCAGAATCATTCACTAAGCCTAAAAAAGGAGTTTCAAGAAGTAAGAAGCAAAAGCTGTCATTCGTTGTTGCGGAGAGAATACCAAAGTACACCTTACCAATCCAAAGAGTCAGAAACCATAAACTACGAGATAGAAAACAAGCAAGCGTTCAAGCAAGATATAGAAACGAGATCAAAATCGAAGCACAAACCTAAAATAGCTACAGAGATGAGAAGAGATTTCAAACCAGAGTATAAACGAGAGATAATAGAAGAGATTAACGAAGACGTGCAAAGAGATCGATCTTTCATTGGCATGTACTTAAGAGATGAGTTTTACCACATGTCAAAGAAGTTAAAATTCACAGAGGAGATAAAAAACCATATAACAGAAGAGACAAGAGAAGAATTATACGAGAAAGGAGTCATAAAAGAAGAGATAGTGTCAAACTGCTGGAGGTCTACTGAGGTTGTTATGTGTGAGAGAAAACAGAGAGTAAGACAAAGAGAGAGGAAGATTCGAAGTTCATCAAACATCCGACTCATGGCCGTTAGACAATCCTCTAATAGCCTCCTCCTTCCAAATTTGAGAATTTGTCTCTGGAAGCCCTGGCAGTCTGAATTTCTAAATCGAGTAAAAGAAAGGTGGAAGTGAAGACAGTATACACACGAGCTATGAAGGTGGAAGTGAAGACAGCATACACAAGAGCTATCGAAGAGAAGTTTTTTTTTTGTTTTAGTAACTTTAGTAATGTTTGTTTTATTAAGAAATGACATTCTGTCATTTAGGCGGGAGTATGTTCGAGCCGATTTAGTTAGATGTCCTAATTTCCTAAGAGATGGCGCTGTTACAAACGCAAACTAGGTAACAGTAGTTCATCATAGAATGTACATATATAATGTCAAATATGTAAATAAATGATTGGTAATTGGTATTGGTAACTAAGCAACTTATTCAAACAAATTCTCTTATATTAATTATAACAAGATATAGTTTTTTTTTCTTCTATTTATCATTCATCTCAAAAGTGACCCCTTTATTTGAATTTCTATTATTTACTTTACGTGTATGTCCTTGGGCTAGAGACTTACATGTGTATACCAAATTTCAACTTATTGGTGCAGTAGTTGCGGAGCAAATAGGCTGTGACAGACGGACAGCCAGACACACGAGTGATCCTATAAGGGTTCAGTATTTTTCCTTTTGAGGTACGGAACCCTAAAAATAATGAATTTAATAAATTTTTCACCTTATGCCCATGTGGCGGTAGCGAAACAGCCAAGCCACATATTTTGACTAAGGTGTAGAGTTAGTGAAGTTAGGGCTTGTAGAGTTTGAAGCTTGGCTCGACAAGAGATCTGACAACTTTTTGACAGTGCGAGTCTTATGGTTTCGTCTTAGCAACAAAATTTACATGAAAATGTGTTTGGTGGGATATTTTTTTACAGTAAAAATATTTATTCGTAACAGTAAGTATTATCTTTTAACATAATTTTTACAGTACATCTGGTGCTACATTACGACCGGTGCTATAATAAGCACGTTAAAACACTCCCTTTGACCGTGTTTTAAAATTCGTCACTCGTTGCAAAATATCTATTCTTCGCAATTCTATCGTAAAAGAAAAGAAAACTAACGAAGAGGTTTTACGCATACGAGGGCCGCACTGAAAGTTTTGCGTAACTTTTGAATAAAATCATTTATAACCATAATAATACATTTATTGCTTCTCAGAATGTTTCCCTTTACATTCTATGCACATATTCACTCGCTCAGACCATTTTTGGAAGCATGAGGCCCAATCACTTGACTGCATGTTTTCGACGTGGTGATGAAACGTAGTAACTGCCTTATCCGGGGTCTTAAATGTCAAACCCCAAATTAAATCCTTAATTTTGGGAAATAGATAGAAGTCACAGGGTGCAATGTCTGGATTATAATCCGTATAAGAGACATTTTCCACGTTTTCGTAATTAAAAAATGTTTTTGCCTTTATTGCGGTATCGGTGGACGCATTATTATGACGCAGGAGGATGCGGCTTCTCGGTCGTCTCTCGCGGTCTTTTTCAATGACTGCGGGCACACAAATGGTAGTGTACTACTCACCCCAAAAGTGTTATTGAATATGTTAAAGTTTTTTGTAACTTTAATTTTATATTTACATAGTTATTTAGCAAAAATTAAAAATTTAAATATGGCCGAACGCTCCACCTAAAATTTTCTAACTTTTTACATGAATGTTATTTAACATGCTTACAATAACATATCAAAAAAGAAAAAACTTTAATGTTATCAAAACCCATTTTTGTTCCACCGCTGGTCTATAAGCATTCTTTACTCAAAGCAGCTTCGATTCCTTAAAATTTAAATAATGGAATTTTGAAATATTGCATTCAGTTTATATCTGGATGTATAATTATTAACCCACGTCAACGAAGACTGAACAAAAAATTAAATTCCACTTACTATGTCGAGTAAGGTATCATTTTAACCTTCTAGCGTACGAAGCAGGAGGTCTCGGGTTCGAATCCTGCATTCGAGTTGCATCGCGCACATTCGCACTAACTAACTGTTAGGCAGTCGTAATTTTATTAAGAACTGACAAACTTTTCACGGAAGCTAATTTTGACGAATTAGGTATATGTATTTTTCAAACATCATGGGTAGGTACAGTGATATTAGATCTCAAACTCAATTTACCTTAAAACGCAAATTCATGCAAAATTGTACTGAGAGGACATCTGTACCATACCCATGCTATTTGAAAAATATTAGATGGGACCAAGACATTAACAGTGCTTGGAATTAATTTTACTGTTTCAAAATTAAACAGTTTTCGGGCCATATATTCGAGTAACGACGCAATTACAGTCACTGAGTCTAAAAGTCCATTTCAATAGAACTTGCAAACTATGTAAACAAACCGCCATATTGAAATTGTCTCTGAATGATGAATTTGCTAGTGATGGGCAAGAGTCTTACTTAGTCCTTTACTTAAGGCCGTAACACACTATCGCACTGCATCACGAACTTGGTGCGTCGCATCCATAGTTCGTTTTTTTTTGCATTAAAAAGAACTTGAAAGAAGGTAAGCGATCTTGACATGTCTTTTAATTGAAAAACGCTTATTAAAAATCAGTAACTATTACTTATGAAAGCAGAAGAATATAAATGATCGTATTGGATTCATTATTGTTACATATTTGCCGTAACTTATTTTTTGAATGTGTTTTTCAATCAAAAACAAAGACATAAAGATTGTTTACCTTATTTTTAATGCTAAAAAAACGAACTATATATCACTTATGGGTGCGACGCACCAAGGTCGTGGTGCGGTGCGATAGTGTGTTACCATTTTTAGGGTTCCGTACCCAAAGGGTAAAACGGGACCCTATTACTAAGACTTCGCTTTCCGTCCATCCGTCCGTCTGTCTGTCACCAGGCTGTATCTCACGAACCGTGATAGCTAGACAGTTGAAATTTTCACAGATGATGTATTTCTGTTGCCGCTATAACAACAAATACTATAAACAGAATAAAATAAAGATTTAAGTGGGGCTCCCATTCAGCAAACGTGATTTTTGACCAAAGTTAAGCAACGTCGCGCGTGGTCAGTACTTGGATGGGTGACCGTTTTCTTTTTGCATTTTTTTCCGTTTTTTTTTACTTTATGGTGCGGAACCCTTCGTGCGCGAGTCCGAGTCGCACTTGCCCGGTTTTTATGTCAAACCATATCGAATAATTAAATACCGAAAGTAAAAAACAAGTAGATACTTATTTTTAATTTGTTTAATCACGATTCTTCACGATCAGAGGAAAAAAAATTGTCAAACTAGGTACCGCGTAGTGTATATACCCGCGTTGGCAGGTACAGTACAGACCGTGAGTCGCGTAGTGTGTAGCGGCTTTACGAGTATATCACCAACTTTAGTCACAACACTACCCATCATAGACAATTGTAGAATGTAAAAGAAACAAAAACGTCATTACATCAGGGCCTAATAACCTAACTTATGAAACCATTTTAAACTTTTAATGAAATATCCAAGATACAGTTATATATTGTTGTATTTTACGGTAACGACCGCTTTAATAGTGTATAGTCTATGTGTTTCAATGGTGTTTGATGAGATGATGTGAAAATTCAAGGAGAAACAGTGACAAAACCAAGTTACGTCCTTTGTTTACAAAGTTAGCAAGTTCTATTGGAATGGACTTACAGTATGTTTGCAACCATGCTGCTTTTCCGTTTTATTTGAGAATTAATAGTTTATATTCATATTATAAATATTTATTTCAACTAAACTATAAATCACTTAAATGTAACCTACATTTAGAGATTTATAGTTTTGAATAGGAAAGCACATTTGAATAATGCGACATCCGTATTCATTGCGTTCGTTGGTCAAGTGTGACGTTAGGTGGAATTTCTTCCTTCTTAAATCGCTGAGCATGATTTATTTGCAACGTTAAGGTACGATGACAAATTGTTTCGAGCATGCCTAGTGATGGGCCATTACTGGGTGTAAGAAAAACAATAATTTATATTCAAGGGATTCAAGTATTTGCATTTAGATACATAAATGTGTAATATATTTTTTTATTCTATGAAATGTAGGTATTATTGTTTCAAAAGTGTTACTAACAAGTCGGTGTAAACATATAAGTAGATACCTTTATAAACGTAACGTATAATAAAAACGCAGGCCACAATTGAAACCGCCACAAAACAAATAATGAGAAGAAATGTATCGTATTAAATACTCCATTTAAACGTTCGAATTATAATAAGTTACACTATTAGCATAATTATATTGACTGCAATGTTAATACGCCATTCGCCTCAATAAATATACGTTCGAAGGAACAAGGGAACATGCCTACTTACGTGAAAGAATTTTCAAGAAGTGAAAAGTTTTTCGGCCCATCACTATCCCCGCGTCTTTTTCCGCCTAAGCGTTTTGCCATTATTTGTTCATTTGTTTCGTGTTCTCCAAGCTGTTGGGAAGTAGCTAATGAGTTTCGAGGCACGTATGTTTGTTCGTTACTACATGCTATCAGCGATAAACTGTTTTTTTCCCCCGGTCGTTAATTGGCGGCAATGCGGGGAACATCTCGAGAAATACGGAGTGTTTAACGCGAATTTTCGCATCCAAAAATACTTTTATTGCGCAATTAGCTTCTATGGGAATGAAAAACACAGAATAATTTGTACTGAAGAGAATTTTAAATTCTCGAAAATTGTTTTTCTGTAAAAAATATTTATTACACCTGAGTGCAGGATATTTTATTACCGAGTAAGTCTCATATTTAATTTGGAATAATGTTAAATAAGAATATACCTAAGTATATGCAGATTATTTAAGAAATATGCGCCTGCAATTTTGCACGAAGCGAACAAAAATATACATAGGTATTATGATATGCCGCGTTGTTATACCTCAGAAAATAAGGTTGTGTCAGGTATTTTTATGCCCTACTATTAGTAGGTACGAGAACTCACGTAAACGTAAATAGTAATATATGACATAAAATCTAAAGGCGGGAATCCACCAGTATGCAGCACTGTGCGGCACTAAGCATTTTTGTACTATGTTTGTGCCGCACAGTGCCGCACACAGATGGAATCCCGCCTTTAGATTTGTGACTGAATACAAACCATAGGCTAGGAATCCTCTAGACCGCGTTTAGAGCAATTATTTCATGCAACCGATGATGCCAAAAATGTGGGGGTGCGCGGGACGAGGTGAGCGAAGTCCCGTGCCGTGATTGGTCCGTTCAAAGACGCGGACGTCACACAAAGACACTTTCGACTCGAACATGGAATAAAAGTACCGTATGCGTGGCAGAGGGGGTAGCGCGACTATGCTCAGTCTGGAGGATGTTTTGTCTGTGATACAAACATACCCCGGGAAGCCCAGTGTAATGTAAAATAATCTCCAGTCGTAACGCGGTATTTGTTTTTTTCATTATAGACCCAATTTCATTAACATTCAGTCGCAAAATTGCTCACACTTTGTCAGCATTAACCCGTCAAACGCTTTGTAGCTCGTGCCGTAACAAATAGCGGCTCCGGAGTTGGTTAATGGAAAGAAATGCAAGTTGGCCGACACGTAGGCATTTGGTTCATTTGATACGCTTTTATTAACTCGCTGTCGGCACGTTTTGGACGTTTTGCGCGATACATATTGACAGAGTAGCGAAAATGAAAATACAGTAAGTAGGTAGATATTAGTAAGTAGGAAGATGGCCGATGGGGTCGAAAAGTGCTCGAGTGGAGACCACGGACTAGTTAGCAAGCGCAGCGTAGGACGTCCACCCACAAGATGGACGGACGATCTTGTTAAGGCCGCCGGAAGACGCTGGATGCGGGTCGCTTCCAACCGGTACGAATGGAGGTCCAAGGGGGAGGCCTATGTTCAGCCGTGGACGTCTTATGGCTGAGATGATGATGATGAGGTAGATATTAGGGTTCCGTGCCCAAAGGGTAATAACGGTACCCTATTACTAAGACACCACTGTCCGTCTGTATCTGTCTGTCTGTCACCAGGCTGTGTATCTCATGGACCGTGATAGACAGTTGAAATTTTCACAAATGATGTATTTCTGTTGCCGCTATAACAACAAATAGGTACGTGTATAAGTACTGATTCAGACGGCGCGCAAACTCGCATGCGACTTTAGTTACATTGCGGACTGTTGGTTACGTCCTATTCAACCGACCGATCAAAACCCGCAATGTACTCGTACTGTAGTCGCATTATAAATTAACTGCGTAAACGTAAAAATCAAGTGCACGTAATAAACCTTCAATTTAGTTGAAACACTACACCAATGAGCGCCACCTCATTAACTTTGATGTATTTATTCCTTCAAGCCTAATTCTAATGAAAACGTACGGGCAATAAAGTACTTTGTGTCTTAAACACAAGGTTCATAATTGAAAAATAAGAGGCCAATACACAATGTTGCAGCCCTCTTTTATGCGTTGATCGTCGTCTTAATTGCAGCTCATGAAGTAAGACATTCGGCGCAGTCGACCATCGAGGCAATTAATTAACTGAGGCGTTTTATAGCTCTAACTTCTATGTTATGGCGGGATTCCACCAGGGTGCGGCACTGTGCGGCACAAGCATATTCAGTACAAAAATGCTTGTGCTGCACAGTGCCGTGCACTGGTGGAATCCTGCCCTTACAAGAGCAAATAAATTAACTGTAGGCTGTACTCCTCAAACTGACCAACTTTCGTTTAGCGACTTTTAAAAATAACTTAGGTTTTTTATTTTTAGTACACTATAAAGTTTTTTTTAAGACGCATTGTATTACGAATATTGGTTATTTAAGGTGTGACAAGCAACGTCAATTACAATGATAATGGCGTACATTGAAGATAATATTTAAGTATTTGTATGAAAAATAGGTCCAAAAATTTCATAATTTTTAAAAGTTTAATATTGGTCACCGTTTGAGGAGTACAATCTATGTTTTACTTATTTGCTCGTGTTACAGATCACACCCGGTGGAATACCGGATAACACATGAAAACTTGTAAAATGTACGCAGTTGTCGTATTTAAAACGATAGAGTAGAAATGAGAAAAATAGCAGAATCCTAAAGACACTTCATTTAAGAAGGCGTAAATAATAAATCTATAATATAGTATATGTTCCACATTATCGTTAATTTCAATTGCACCCTTGATTACTTTGCTTAGATTTATTTTCTAAAACATACGTAAAAAATAAAAGCTTGTAAGTTTCTCATTTCATATCATCATCACCAGTAGTAATTAAACAACGTAATGTATTTAAAGTAAGCGTTTTAATTATGTTGGGTATAATATCAGTTCAATTCAAAGTTAACGGTGTGGAAACAAAGCTCGAACTGTTTAACCTTCGCGTTTATTAGGTGAGGTTTAAGCTACAGGCAACTTTAAATCAAATATTCAAACCTAGTCTCGTTGAAATAATCACATAAATGTGATTTTATATTAAGTGAAGTCTTGTATTTAACTGTAGGTATATGTATATATATACTTAGTGCTTTAACTAAAGCTGTAGGGTTAGCACTAGGGCCTCGCGACAGTCAGCCCGATTATCTAGAACTTTAAGATACGTCAAATATTTGGTCTAGATACGATATGGATTAGACATGTCAGTGTCCAAAGTGACGTCACTTTTTACACTGACATATCTAATCTATATCGTATCTAAACCAAATTTTGACGTATCTTAAAGTTGGAATTGGGCCGTTACTCGCACGCGAGATATATACTATTAATAATAATTAATTCAGTTAGAAAAATATGGGTACTCTATCACTCACGTGGGATACGTACTGTCACGCCGCAATCTCGTGCTAAGCAAGGTGATCTGCAATCTATGTTAATTCATATTTCTTGAACTAAGTAAATAATAGTACTTATTGATAAATACGGTTTTTTTTGTTTTGTCTAAAGGGTTTTAATTTATAATAAACGGGAATGGCTCTGAAATCGGGTTTACGTGAATTTTCCACTTCTCTCTACCGATTCATTTAAATAGCTGCATTATTTGAAAATAATGAAAATAATGATACCTTGCTAGACAATAGCTTGTATTCTAAGGCTGCGCAAATATGGATGCTTGTTTTAAATAACACCTACGCCATGTCAGAATAAATAAATGAGCTTCCAGTTGTCTGCTTAAAGTAAAAGCGATAACGGCGTGCCCTTTAAAAAAATATGCGACATGTTGCGTAAATAAATTCCATTTTGAATGTGCCATAAATAAAAAGTCACCGAGGAATTACTCGAGAACAACACGTCGCTTAGTCGCGGTATCAGACGAGCGATTTACATAATGAGAGTTTCATTTTTTCATAGTGTTGGTCTGGAAAGTTCAGAAGCCTTTAGCGGTGTGCATTTATTTTCACACGCAATTGTTTTTCGTACATAATACCTTTTTATAGGGATTTTATATGTATAGCACATTGTTTATGAAGGGTGGTGTATTTACATATATAAATAATAGGTAATACATGAAATTGTGTACATACCTACAGAAACATCAAAGAGTCTAAGGGTTTATTTATGTTAAATGAAATAATCGGAGGACTCTTTTGCTGTGCCACCTTCTTCGTGTATAATTTTAGCCACTACAATTAAATATATTAAAAAGTTTACAAACAAGAGGGAAAATTAATAATATTGAGACAATTTGTTACTTAAGCCTTTGAACATGTTACCTATACCTTTGGGTAGAATTGGTATACCTATGCTGGTTTTAGGAAATCATAAATGAATGTAGTGATTCCAAATTAAATCTATATTTAGCTTGCTTTGGCGTAAAACCCTCTAAGGGATACGCTGAAAACGTGTTTTCCAAAGGCGAGGCAAAGAAGTATATTATTTGCGGTTTTCGCCTTAAATTTCAGAGCACGTGGTCTAAATATACATTAAAGTAACTCGTTTTATTTCCCAGAAAGCTTTCTTATGAACTTGTTTCGCGATGTTTCCCCGAGGAGATCGACGTAGGTAAGTTGGTCCCGCATTTAGATATGAAATTCATTCATACAAAAGTCTTCTTACACGTGCCACTTTCCGTATGAGCTTCCTTAGGCATGATATTAAAATAAGTTTGAAATTAATCAACTAAGACTCGTCAAATATTGTAAAATAAGATCCTTTCTCTTCGTAATTTCTCGGAAACGTTCTTACTCGTATTGTAAATCTAATTCAGTCACTCTTCCCGTACTTACTTTTTGTACGATGGTGGTCGTCAGATTTATGCTTTTCGTTACACGTACAGCTTCATATCATAAAAATAAATTAACCTTGTAAGTTCTCTACACCAACTAACTAATCGAAATTCTTAGACCATAGACCATCTGAAACTCAACAATTACCAACTTTGAAGATCTTCTTAATAGTTTCAGTGAAAGAACTATTCAGCTCGGCTCGCAGGGTGTGTAAGTTTTTATTAGCGCGGCTAAGTTTACGCAGCGTACTTTTACTAGTTAAGTAATTTAAGGTGCGCCTGGTATGAGCTTAAGCCTTTAAGCTGTGAGAGTGCTTTTATAGGCGTTATGGTACCTTCATTTAGTTTTTTGTTTTTATTAAATTCGTATTTTAAGGTCTTTGTTAAAGGTTTATTTGTAATAAGAACGCATTATTGCATTATTTTAGAAAATATCTTAGTTGTATTTTAGGATATATTCTCTGTGCCGAATTCGAATTTAATTTCTTAGAAGGACGTGTTATTCGGTTAAGTAAACTTTTCCAATGAGATATCATTTACGTACTCTTCAATGTTTTGTAACCTTGACATTACTAGAGAGGAGTACTTTTGTGATTCTAGATATTTGACAAATAAATAGCTTATAATAGGTACCTAGTCAATACAAGATAGGTAGCCAAAAATACTTTGACGAAAATGTATTCGTTTTATTACAGACTGTTGATAATTTTAACAAGGACGTAAATAAGAAAAATATTTTCAAATATATTTTGTCGACGTATTCTTGATCCAGTAGGCCAAGCACATGATTGGCGCGATAGTATCTCGCCGCGAGATAGACTACCCGTTTTTTTTCTAACTGTATTCATTAAAGAGGGACGGGTAGTCTATCTCGCGGCGAGATACTGTCGCACCAATTATGTGCTAGCCCGGCAGCCTGTGTCAACATGTCCTAGGTCTAGCACGATCCTGACGGTGGCGTTTTAGTAACCAAAACATTTAATTGGCACAGTGATGGAGTCAATTAACTTCTCCAAGGTAACTGGATATATTTAATAAATATCGCTATACAATACAGTATATCTTATATGGATATATCCATGTCGATCAAAACGTAAAGTAAAACGGTAGCGAAAATAGGAAAACCTTATGTGATACAGTACGCGAAGCGGAATGTGAAATATAAAAAAAAACTGCTTGCATTAGGGCAGAAAATAAACTCCCAAAAAAATCATCTGCGCATTTCACATCAGCAGCAGCTGGCTAGCGCCACTATTTCATACTATTTCAACAGAATCAAACAAATAGTGTGAGCATTTTTAAGTCGGCACGATGTAAACAGATGACCGCGGCTCAAGCCCTCGTTTCCTGGCGGGCGGGGCGGGGGCAACAAAAGATGCTCGTTTCCTCGTCTGAGCGCCAGGGCTCCCGGGGGTGAGCCGCAGCGCGGGGCGCAGCCCTACAATGGATGCATTGTTTGTGCCCGGTGACAGGAAAAACTCCGACCTCCGTGTTTCTCTGCATTTTTTATTCCTTTCTTTCACTAGACGCTTTTTTCCCTTTCTCGGTAAGCTCCTTTGACTGTGGCAGGAAATCATAGTTGTTTTGAAATCTTTATATCTGACAGTAGCTAGTGACCGCGCGAGGAAACAAAGGAATGTTTAACTGGTCGTCGTGCTCTATTTGCTTCCAGCGTTAAGGACTGTTCATTTTATTAAGCGGACACACAAAAAAGTATAAATTACATTTTTCTAATTCTGGAATCGCTTTATTTAGATAAATATAATAAAAACGGAAACCAACGCAAAACATTTTAATGTAAATATAGTATAATATAATAACATCGGTAAGATTTTCGTACTTTTACACGGTTGCGCCGTTCAAGTGCCTGCACATCAATTTTTGACACTTTTTGACAAGTTGTAAACAACATTCGTTTGAATTCTTTCAATATTTTAGCTTCTCATCTACCCTTTTTTAAGTGCATCTTCACATTGGTCTAGTGCCACTCGATGGAGTGGAGCTCCGGGCAATTAGATGAGTTGACTTGTTTTTGAACGAAATCAATGTTTTTCAAATTCAGTAGCTTCACTTTCTGACCAGCATAGTGGGCACTTGTCAAATCAGGCCGAAATGAAGAGGTGATATTATGCGTCTGATAGACGGAAAGTACTCGTTATTAGATGCATTATTTTCTGTAAATGTCGTAACCAAAGTTCATGTCGCAAAATAGAACAAACTTTTTAAGGCCACAGGAACCAATTGCCTGCCAGACAAGGACTTTCTTCATGAATTGGTCAATTTTGATGTTACTCTCCTCGTCGAATATATGATCTTCTACAACGGCATGGTAGCATCAGGGCCTTTGGTAACGTACTACAGCAACATTTTACGCATTTTCCGTTGTTCATTAAAATGCTACGAAATTTATCTTAATGTAAAATGTAGTACAGTTTGACGCTTCTATTTTTCGATTGCTTTCGCTGTTCTGTAATTCTTATGTCCATTTTTTTCTTTCTATGGGTCCATTTATTGTACATACTTCTTATATTTTAATCTGTGCCTACTCTAACGCCTGCTGTCTTAGGAATTTCGCGAACCGATAAGTAATTCATTGATTTTAACAGCCGCATGACAATACTTTTGTTTCTGGATTGGCCGGGCCGCTTCTGTGCCGGGATTTTGTAAAATCTTCAAGCATATGATGCTCTGCAAATGTTTTAATTATTTTATTCACGTTTAACTTGGAAAATTTGTACATATTTACGATTTTTCGCAGTGAATACTAGCCTGTGCATCCTTATTGCAGAACTAACTTGCTATGTTCCAAATTTGTTCGGTCCTTCGGGAAAAATATTTGACTATTATGGGAACAAATATGTAGCAATTGATAAATAAGGGATTGTTAATTATATTGTTATGAGCTGTACGTCAATTGATTTTAAATTCGCCGATTAAAAGAGGTGTAAGAGTGTCCGCTTAGTAAACTGAACAGTTCCTTTGTTATAGCACATTACTATGTGCCGGTAAATTTCAATGTTTCATAAAAGTGCTTGGACACGTTGCCCGGGGCGATGAAATACTGGCTTAGCCGGCGGACGACGGCTGTATATCCGGCGGAAGTGGCCCGCACCCCCCTCTTCCCCCTTCCGACCTTTCGGGGACTGCTCTCGCCGTTCCTTATTTACCCATTTTTAAGGTTCCGCAATAAAAGGGGTGAAACTAAGTGGCGGAAAACTTGAAGATGGCTTCTTATCCTTTCAGCAGATACGTCTCATTGTAGTCGTCTTTCTGCTGGGAATGGATTATCTGAGGAGATTATTCATGTTGACGAATATGTGTCAACTGTCAACTTCAGTATTGCGCTACAGCCAACAACAGATGGGGCTACAATATGCCTTTAAGAATACAACTTGCATTGACTGTACTCGGCACATACATTGCGTTGATGTTCCTAATGACAGTTACATAAATACAACTTCCTATCAACTCTAATTTCGTTTATTTTAGTTTAAACTTCGGCAGGGGTATTTGATTATATCTCATCTTTCTATTATGTCTGTCTTATCAGTCACAACAGGATTATAACTTTCATTATACACTGAAAAAAAAGATGTCAGTTAACTAAAACAAAATTAAAAAGGCTGAGGTAGGATTTGAACCCGCGTCTTTAGCTTTCGCAGCCATAACCACCCGTTGACTGGACATATAAATGTTTGTTCATAATTAAAGCATCCACTAGTTTAGTTACATGTAGAACCAAGCCACACAAATTTGCGATAACTCCCTAATCCTCTAAGATCGTCTCACCCTTGGCTATTTCCTTATCAGTCCGCGCCATTCGCAACACATCACCGCCGATCCCGTTGTCCAAATTGAGGATATTGAATACAATGTGCGTGTTTGTGTCCAAAGCAGGCTTATTGTTTGGTTTGGAAGCACTTTTCCTCCTTAATTTTATATCACACCTTAATAAATTTCGGGTAATGGTACCTGGGAAATATGAAAGGTTTGAAGGCCATGATGCCAGCGAAAATCTGTGACGCCGAATTTTTGTGCAAAAGTTTCGTCTGGGTAGCATGTGGGATGTTGACCTCGTTCAATTGTGTAAAACAGCCCACTTGGAAGGAATTTTATAAGCGCTGGGAAGGCATATTCATAGAATTTACGCTGCAAGTTTTTATTTTTATCACACTTAACTTCCACGAAGTCATTTTTATGGTTTATAAAATATAAAGTAAAGCCGTCCTTTAAAGTGATCTTAAACGTTTCATGACAGAAATAATATTGCATTTCCTTTTCATAGCTTGCTTGGAGAAGTATTTTTGTCAAGACGCCATGCGCGGGCGATTGAAATTGTTTCTCTGCTCTTCTCTTATTGCAACTTTATTGCTTTTAAATATGTTATTATTCCCCGGTCTTTGCGCATTTTGTATATTCTAATGTGGCTTTGTACGCAAGTAGATTCACATATTTTCCATTAGTCATGTTTATAGGTACATTATTATTTCTCAGTATCTACTTTGTTGAAACAAATAGCTACAGCTTCAATAACAAGCACAGTAGGTGTTGAATTGTTTTTATTTATCTTTTTAAATGTTTTTCCACAAAATACTAGTTATAATGTACAAATGACGGTACTTATTTATTTATTATTTATTTACTTGTATTTATTTAGAAATTTAATTCAGACAACAAGGCCCATATTACAAATACCTTACAATATTTAATTAAACTTAAAACTAAACACTAAATAAACTTAATGTTAAATAACATGCATTGCCAGCCAACCATAGCGCAAATCGAGATGATGATATTGATGATGATGTATATATGCTAGCGACTCGTTAAACTCACGGCACTGCCCAAAATGAAATATAACGCTCCCAATCTCAGATTATTGGTGTTAAAATTAAAGTTTTTCCGCGAAGATATCTGATTGTTTTATAGATTTAAATTGGCTGAAAGGAATTGCAATAAACCGAGAGGGTTTCGTTGTATAGGCAAACTGGGCAATATTCTAGGCGCACGTGCTGTGTGTTTCCAAATCAAACGTGCTAGACGGTAAATTCAGTTCTTCTGCAGGTTTTCTTGATTTAATATTTACGTTTCTTGGCTTCGTATCATCAGTGGAATTAAAACGAAGAAAACTTTTGAAAAATTGTATCCGATTAAGTATAAAATGTAGATAAGTCACCTGCGTCGTCAAAAACGAATCGATGGACACAGTATAGTTACCACAATCGGTTCAGTATTTTACTCACTACGGTAGAATACATGATAATACTATCACCCAACTGGCTAATCAAATAATTAACATAACTAAATCAGTAGACCACTTTTCACGTCACGTAGCTAGGTCTAATTTTCATCGGCTAGTCCTTCGAGCACTAATATAACTGCAACTACGGCTTTTCAGGTTGTTTTACCCTCGCTTTCAATTAGTAACTTGGCCATCGCAAAGGATTCAAGCTTTCAAACGTGAACAAAACAACAATACAAATTTCAAACAATGAAAAATTCCAGTATCCTTTCAATATTGAAACTGGCTTTTTGGCACGCTTTAATTAAAATTCTTGACATGTTTGGAATTCTGTACGGTTTCCCGATATGAACTTTTCTGAAGTTTTTGGAGGCATATATGTACAATACGTAGATAAAGTGAATGTGACAGGACACGATCGTGGTAAAACAGTAGAAGAATGATCCAACGCGTTCGTATATCCGGCGGAAGTCACACCGCCACCCCCACTATCCTCCCCCTTATATTATGATGTTACATTTTATATAATTTCTCTACGTGCCAGCCTCTAGACGTATGGTACTGAAAATGGTAGCTTCTATATCATTCACTAGTATTTGACAAAGTATAAAATTGCTATATTAAAATGTGCCTTTTTTAAGCATGGTAGCAACACTTATGCTATTAATCAGACCCCATTTATAATTTAACTATGGAACAAATGATATTGAATTGATTCTGAAGGGTTTGGTGGCTTTTTATTACGCATAGAAACCTTCTATAATAATTTAATTTACATAATTCATTTTTGATCGGTAGGTACGGTAGGTACGTCCTCCAGCGACGGCAATAACATGAGACAATTTGCCGTATTCGAACTTCAAGATGAGACAAGAGACACGACACGTACTAGATCCATTCTAGATACGTTATAGTTTAGATATCAACTAGTTCTCTTTTGCAGCGCAATTCGGGCAACCAATGTCACTTTACTTTAGATAGAGTAAGATATCTATTAGATATCAATTAGATCTCTAAGTCATATCCTGTGGAAATCGTTCAAGAGTATCTCCAGAATCGCGCAAATGTCAAATTTGACAGGTTAAACATATCGTTATCGTATCTTGGTGATGTCTAAAAGATATCTAATATATGTCTATTTCATAATTCGAATCGGGCCCTATGTCATGGCGATTTTACGTCTAAATAAACATGAAATTAATTCATATTTATGTATTTACTGTAAGGCCGATAAAAGCACAATGCTCTCAGGTATAGGTACGCACCATTAGCACTTAGTCGAGTGGAACAATTTGTCAAATCCATTAGCGGCTAACAAAAGCTCACGTCTTGCAAAGAATACTCATCACTACTTGGGAACCTGGCTAGTCGTTGAATGAGTGAGCTTTAGAATTACGGTATACGTATTTTCCTTATGGCTAAAATATCCAATACCTACTGGAATAGTACTGGTTATTTAAGTTAGAAAGTCAAATTAAAAAAAGCATAATATATGGTTACATAATAATTACGATTGTCTCACCCATAAACGTGTTACAAAAAAACCAAAACATTTAAGTAAGTTGTTCGTAGATTAATGTTACGGAAAAGGCATAGATACTTGACAATTTTAAACTATTTATTTGAAATTGAAAGAAACAAGCACATAATGCCATTTCTGTATTGAACATTTCTTCGATTTCACCTGTGCACGCTAAGACTTCTGTGTAAAGCGCACGAAATAGGTATTGGCAATAGAAGTGCTTTGGATTTTATATTGCTTTGCAAGCATAATGGTACACGCGATTATTTGAAATCGCTGCAATACGATATGCTTACGACTTTATGTAGGCAATTAGTGTTAAATACAAGTCCATCAGGCGACGTTATTCATGAAATACAGGTACTTATTATACGTTTGCCCGAAGGACGTTTGTAATTGTTACTGCATGTGGCCACTGGTAAATATTGTCGCTACCTGTGGCCTGTTTATCAAACGCTTGTAACTTGTAGTACAGGAAGTCCCTTTCTAACAAAAGCTGTCAAAAAGGGCCTTCTACTTGTATTACAAGTTACAAACTTTTAATAAACAGGGCACTGGTAATTGACACATACCATAGCGACGCGCGACTGTGTGCGCGTAACTCGAGGCCCTCAACATGCCCACGTCAATAATTGGAACGGTGGTTCACATGTTTTTTTCTAGTCACGTTTATTTTTACAACAATATAAATAAGTTCCTAATGGTCTATAGCTACAAAATACTGTATTTATTTGCCACGACACAAGCAAAGTAACCAAACCAACTTGCTACCTGGTTGCCACACGGCGTATCTCGGTGCGCGCGTAACTCGAGCCCCTCATCATGCCCACGTCAATAATTGGAACGGCTGCTCATCTGTTTTTATCTAGCCACGTTTATTTTTATAACAATATAAATAAGTCCCTAATGGTACATAAAAAGATAAAAAGATAAAAGATAAAAAATAGTTTATTCAAGTAGGCATATTACAATGCGCTTATGAACGTCAAATAAACCTTTACCGGCTCCAACCGTACACCTCTGCCCCGAGAAGATTTAAATCCCCCCTCAATTGGAGGAGGGTATCCCAATATGGGACCGGCAACAAACTCGGCGGGACACATCTTTTCAAAACATTATTACATCTTATAATTAACATGCATTACGAGTAATTAATACAATTTAAATTACTATAGAATTCATGCAATTATACTCAGTGAGTACATAACTTTATAGAATTTGATATAAAAAATAAACATATATGCACATGAAATCACAAATACGTAGCTCTTTCAGAAAACAAATCAAATCTTACAAAAGGAAAAGAAAATAAAATCAATAAAAGAAATGAGAATACATATTATATGAATCTAACTGATTGTTATGAGATGCTTTCATACAATTTGATGTGCTTTCTTACCTGAGCTGAGTCACCTTTAACTCTACACATAATACAATGTTTTTAATTGCTACTTGTCGTTATTACAGTTTCTGGTTTGGACCATGCATGTTTGTCTGCAACAAAATACTACAAAAGCTCATAGCTACAAAATACTGTATTTATTTGCCACGATATAAGGAAAGTAATTACCAAACCAACTTGCTACCTGGTTGCCACACGCCGTACCCCGGGGTGCGCGTAACTCGAGCCCCTCATCATGCCCACGTCAATAATCGGAACGGCTGTTCATCTGATTTTATCCAACCACGTTTGTTTTTAAAACAATTATAAATAGGTTCCTAATGGTTCATAGCTACAAATATTGTATTTATTTGCCACGACGTAAGTAAAGTAATTACCAAACCAACTTGCTACCTGGTTGCCACACGCCGTACCTCGGTGGGTGCGTAACTCGAGCCCCTCATCATGCCCACGTCAATAATTGAAACGGTTGTTCATCTGATTTTATCCAACCACGTTTGTTTTTAAAACAATATAAATAAGTTCCTAATGGTTCATAGCTACAAATACTGTATTTATTTGCCACGACGTAAGCAAAGTAATTACCAAACCAACTTGCTACCTGGTTGCCACACGCCGTATCTCGGTGCGCGCGTAACTCGAGGCTCTCATCATGCCTACGTCTATAATTGGAACGGCTGTTCATCTGATTTTATCTAGCCACATTTATTTTTACAACAATATAAATAAGTTCCTAACGGTTCATAGCTACAAAATACTATATTTATTTGCCACGACGTAAGCAAAGTAATTACCAAACCAACTTGTTACCTGGTTGCCACACGCCGTACCCCGGTGCGCGCGTAACTCGAGCCCCTCAACATACCCACGTCAATAGTTGGAACGGTTGTTCATCTGATTTTATCTAGCCACGTTTGTTTTTAAAACAATAGAAATAAATTCCTAATAGTTCATAGCTACAAAATACTGTATTAATTTGCCACGACATAAGCAAAGTAATTACTAAACCAACTTGCTACCTGGTTGCCACACGCCGTACCCCGGGGTGCGCGTAACTCGAGCCCCTCATCATGCCCACGTCAATAATCGGAACGGCTGTTCATCTGATTTTATCCAACCACGTTTGTTTTTAAAACAATATAAATAAGTTCCTAATAGTTCATATCCACAAAATACTGTATTTATTTGCCACGACGTAAGCAAAGTAATTACCAAACCAACTTGCTACCTGGTTGCCACACGCCGTACCTCGGTGCGCGCGTAACTCGAGGCTCTCATCATGCCCACGTCAATAATTGGAACGGTTGTTCATGTGTTTTTTTCTTCTGCAGGCGTGCTCTCGGCGGGCCCCCATTGTTCGAGCGCGGACCCCCACTCGCCTCCCCACGTAAAACGGTTCGTATTTTTCATTGTTGCTTTAAAGCCTTATAGGTTTTGCTTTATTTATGCCCTTTATAACGCCATGAAAGATGAATGCCCTGTAGGTGATGTTCGGTTTTTCACGCCCACGTTTGATGGTAATCGGTGGGTTAACAAAAGCGTATAAAATATGTAAGCTACGTGACATCCTATAAATAACACATGTTTACGAAATCATGTCAGTATAATATAGTATACGAGTACTTCAATAATTTTAGTACGCATATCGTAGGTAGGTACTTGCTTGGTGCGCTACGCAAAATTTTCTGTGATACGCCCGTCAGACAAATATACCGTAGGTACTTATGCTACGCGCTCTGGACTCGCGCGTAGCATCGTAGCCACAGTGTTTCGTCTAGAACAAGCTAGGTGGACAAAATTATTTTTTTGTGTTTTTGGGTAGTATTATGGTTAGTATTGCTTAATTAAATATAATTTACTAAAAATTTTAAAATACCATGAAAAAAAGTAAAAAAATTAAAATAAAATATATATTTAAATTAATTATATATTTTTTTGCAAATAAATTATTAACACAATAATAAACAAAATTTTACAGTTCATTAGATACATTATTTTCATAGTATTTACTTTAAAATATACAAAAAAATAAAAATGTAATATAGAAAATTAATTAAAACTTAACTTATTATTAATAATTAATTTGTTAATTATTAATAACTTATAATCTGTTCTAACTCATGTATTATATCAGAATAATAATTGTTTTCCTTGTTTTGCGTAAGTTTTTTAAAGTTCTTCTGAAGGAAATAACACGCTTGTACCTTTTGCATTGGGCAAATAATCATATGATGAATATTTATGATAATCAGCCTTCATTGACCACATTTTAGTCTGCTTGTAAGTTTGTATTTGTCGATTTTGACTCAATATAATATGCTAATGCCTCATTAACACTTAGCTGCCTAGAATTCATTGAAGTACCTACTGCTGTCGTAAGAACAAGACTACGTTGGCTTATGTGGACTTTCTCTAATATTTTTTAACATTTTTGCCGTGTTTTATTTGCTGCCGATCACGAATCAATCGGGATTTCGGCAGCAGTTAAAAAATAGGTACGTAATTGTACCAGATCTTTAACTCAGCGTTTTTTCCGTTTTAAAAGGGGAACTTTTGAAGTTTAATTTGGGTCTTCCTGCAGGATTAACATTTTCAGACGACGTTGATGCACTTGGTCTAGTTATGTACACTCGTAATTCTATATTTTGGCCATCCATACCACTTTTAAACTTTTTCACAAATTGCTTCTTTAAATCTTGACGCACTATTCCACTTGGTATTCAGTTTTGATGAATAACTGGTTAAAATATTTTTTAACCGTCTCTCAGACTCTTCTTTGAAATCTCGTAACTCATATTTTACCAATATAAACTGATAAAGGTGGAAATTTTAGTCGTTTTTCCCCTTATTTGTCCATTCTTCAAAAACCCCTTCCTTAAAATAGAGAGAACGTGTTCTGCAAAAAAAATGAAAAAAAAATGTTATGCAAATTTATGCAAAATGAAATATACACCATCATAAAATAGAATTATGCAAGTAAATAATATCAAAAATCTAGACCGGTGTCAAGCGGTGTCAAGTATTTGCTAGTCTATCAAAGTTCTAAAATGAAGAAAATCTCACCACGTTTTTAAGTGCATATTTATTGCTCTATACGAGCATTATTACAACTGATATGAACATGTTTTTATGAAAAATATAAAGTGCTTACCTTCAGTTATAAGATCTATCACCAAACCTTTTCATAAAATAACGTTTTACTTGTAAGAGATGTCGTTGAACGCATCACAAAATTGCAACTGATTAAATTGTGCAATTGCACTTACCTCATTAGCTGACTTCTGCACCCTATGGCTCATAAAATTAGAAAGTTAGACATAATCTATTAATGGGTTTGGGGGTTTCAACATGTTGTTTATCATATCTAATGACTCATTAGAGATAATTTGATAACGACTTTTGTCCACCTAGCTTGTTCTAGACGAAACACTGGTAGCGTAGCCGTTTCTGCAACTATCAGTAGGTACAGTTAAAGGCAAATTCGAACTTAATTTTTTTATCCGTTGCTGTTATTTGTATTGGTGCATTGTTGGCGGCATGTATACATATCAATAAGTAACAGATTACTTTGAGATTTTTAAGGTCGCAGTAGGATTCCACTCTACGTATGTAGGTATATTAAATGCTTCTCAGTATGAAGCTATATATATTATTAAAATTATATTGTAAGAGAAATATAGTTATAATATAAGACAAATACACAAATAATAGACAAATATAGATGAATATATTCAATGACACGTTGCATAATAAATTAAAATTACGATAAGTTATGCTTGATATTGATATGAAGAATCTAAGGTACATACTAGTAGGTACACTTGCATGTTTATTCCTGAGACAGTACCTAATACAAAATATATAGAGAAAGGAACACTATCTACTTTAAAATTGACTTTTATTAATAAACCGACCCATAAATGATGATCATTTATTTTCGTCATTCTATACCTAGTGTTACCTACAGCGCATTATCAATATCTTCATCATCATATCAGCCAGAGGCCGTCCACTGCTGGACATAGGTCTCCCCCAAAGAGTGCCACAATGACCGGTCTTGCGCCACCCGCATCCAGCATTATCAGTATGTGCTTATTTATTTACTTATTTATGTTAGGAGAACCAACAGCTTCAAAATTTACAATAGACAACAAGATTAAAACAGGAAGCCAATTACAGGAACTCACAGGTAGTTCCAAAGTATTAAATTTTAAACTAATGCTAGCACCTACGCACACACACATGCGTACAAAAAGAGAGAGAGAAAAAAAAGAAGCATAATTGAAAATGGCAATAGAAGCCTTACAATAGATCTTAAGTTTTAACACTTATAGCTAAGTTTAACACTTATAGCGCCTAGAATAACAGAGGTCTCAGAATTCAAAAGATGAGAACAAAATAAAATAAAATTTATAAGATTGAAATGTAGTTAATGAATACGTTATGTAATATTAGTATATTAATACACTAAGTTGATAAATTCAATGCATTTGCTCGCCTAATGAAGAAAATAAAAAGAAAAGCCGAAAGTGTAGGTACACGAATTAAATACATTAGTAGAAAGGTCGCTCACACAAAACACCGCTTAACCAAACTGTGCCTCACACTGGGAACTTTGCAATTGAATATATCGATATCAATGTCCTTCGATAGCTCATTTAGCCTTCGACTCGCGCGAAAATGTAACTTTCGCACGCTTACGTATTATTCGCTATTCACTTGACACTTCCCTGTTCCATCGTCCACAAAATGGACAATCAGTGAACCTTATCGCAAAGCCATAAGGTCCACAACAGTTAACCGTGTTACTGTTAGTTCAAACACCATAACGGCTAACCGGCTCAGCGTCGTTCAAAGCAAACTGTCGATGCCAACGAACGAACATTAAATAAGGCAAACATTCTGTTGTGTAATGGCTCCTCTACACGATGGGCCAGCGCCGGCCACTCCAAGGGACGCATTTATGCGTTAGAGGGAGCAAGTGATATTGCTATCTCATTCTACCGCATGGCTGCGTCCCTTGGAGTGGCCGGCGCTGGCTCATCGTGTAGAGGAGGCATAAGTCGCTGTGGGATATTTAGTAGCGGCGCGTCACAAATACAGGCATACGTGCAGTCGGAATCGTCATTCATTTTACTATGGAAATTGACAATAACACCGACGCTTTCAGGCCGCTGCAGTAATGTCGGAGCAGTATTGCAGCTGCGGTTGGAAATGGAATGGTACCTTTACTGTGTCATTATTTTATTGAGCTGTAGGATAAATGCTTGTCTGAAAATTAGGTGAGTTGGGGGGAATAAAGTCCTATGGACGCCCTGTCTGTAATCACTCAATACACCTTATAAAATAAAGTCCGCCACCGCGTCTGTCTGTTTGTGTGTTTGTATGTACGCGATAAACTCAAAAATTACTGAACGGCTTTTCATGCGGTTTTCACCTATTAATAGAGTGATCCTTTTTTAATCTAATTTTTATAGAGGCTTTGGACACTAGAGTGATCATTGAGGAAGGTTTAGGTGTATAGTTTGGTAACCCGTGCGAAGCTGTTATAGAATCTTATCGGGGCTATCGGGCCTTCTTACTCTTATCTTATTTTATATCGGGCCTTTAGCCTCAATCTGTGAAGTGATTAATGTAACTTCAAATACGCACATTAAAGAAGTAAGTACGTAGGTAAGAAAGTTCTTTAAAGCAAATAAAATTTTTGAAGTTACAGAAATAATAAACGATGATTGTTGATTTCACATCGTTTTTCGCTGAGACTGATGGAGATATATTACGTGCACCCGTCACTCTTCTTCTTCTTCTCAGGGGGCCGATTTTAGAATTTCGATCGTTCGATTTCGTCACTCGAAAGTCGGTGGAAAACGGCGAATTGCTAATTTTTGAAATACGAGCGATCGAAATTTGGAATCTAGTGATATTAACCACTCGATTTAAATTCTATTAGTAGAATTTAAGTGCCTACTATTGGAGATATTATTTAACGAAATACACGAAATCGAGTGGTCGAAATTCAAAAATCGGCCCCCTGTCGTATCGCTCTTGACAGAGCGGTCGTGGTCACGTTGAGGCGTCCGCATCGGTAGTAGAGGCGGACACAGCTCTTCGCACGATCTCCCGCCATCTCTCCCTGTTGGCAGACTGTCTGGCACAGTCAGATACGCGGTTTCCCACTGCGGATTTTATTTGGTCAGTCCAGCGCATAGGTGATCTGCCGCGCGATCTGGTTCCCTCCACTCTTCCTTGTACGACCAGTCGCTCTATGGAGTCGTTATCTCGCCTAGAGACTCCCGTCACTCTTGCTATAGCGTTATCAAAACGTGACTGATGTCGCATCAGCAATACACGACAAACACGTGCCAATCATTCTCAATGTATGGTTAAGAAGGTGAAATAAAGCTAGGATAGAATTGTGGTTGAGGATTTGATTTTCTTATTCATATTCATATTCATATTCATTTTATTTGTATTAATCATACATTGTCAGTGTTATCTTATAATTAGGTACATAGGGATGCTTAATCAGGGTTAGTAACTTTAGTAAATGACATGCTGTCGAATAAGAAGTTCGCTTGATGCAAAATCTATGCTCTGTATCTTTAGATATTTAAATGAAAGTAAACAAAATTTAGGTAGCCTCAATTGGTTCCTTAACCCAGTTGAGGCTAGATGAAAACATTACATGATCAAGTAATGTAGGTTAAAGTCAGGTCGTTCAGTGACGGATCCAGGCGTTTTTATATTTGGTTGGTTAACCAATAAATGATACAACTACCCGAAATTTTATAAATTGTTTGTTTACTTTTATTTAAATACTTAAAGATACAGACCATAAACTTAAACTTCTCATAAACTTTATGAGTAGGATTAAAAACATCGACATATTATAATGATTCGCCAAAATGTATAAAACCGCAGATTATTAATTTATCTCTCAGAGTATGGCTAAATATAACAAAATTACAGCGTTACATTATTTTGTAACATAACGGCTTAACAAAATGTGCAGGCATGTGTTGTCTCGTAGCCATGATCGCGTCACTTCGAACATGTAACATAACAATGCACTAAAACAGACCGTGGACACAAAACATTAACTACATTAATACGTAGAGAGCTCCAAATCTAATACGCGTACCTAATAGTTACGCACTAAATGTAAATATCTAACCCGTTTGCCTTAAATGTTTACTTTCTGCCCATTTAACGAAACCAGCAGCCGCAGCCGAGTGCGAATCTATTGAAGTGGGCGCGTTAATTAAACTTTGTGGATAAAAGCGAGACCGCCGAAAACCCAAACTACCTACAAAAATAATTGATCTTGAAGCGTTCCCCCGTTTCCAACAATGAAACGGGTGTTCGTAATCGAATAATCACAGTTAGATCAACAGTAATGGAAAGAGCATATACAATGTAATCATTTGAAAGTATCTCGTATAAAAACCGTGTTTAAATGAACGTTTTTCCAATTGAATTACCTTTAAATTTAGTCCAATTTGCTGGAAAACGCCTCGGTAAAATTTAGCTCAAAAAGTACGGATAAAACCGAAAAAAGTCTGGTAGCTGCAAGTTGAATATCACTCATTATTACATTCCGAGTTAAGTTTGTGACCCCGCGACTAAAAACAGCATCCTCTTTATTTCTTTTTAGGTTTTTATATTTTACTATTAATTTACTTTGAATGTCATGAAGCTTCTATAATTTATAAATGTGGGTTGTTTTTGATAAGTTATTGCCAAAATTTCAGTTCTGAAATATGAAATGTTTTGGTGATTCCTGTTTCAACATTAGTTTGTTATGAACTCAGTTTGGTGTTTTGTCAATTTTGTTAATTTGTTATATTTTAGGATTAACCTCCGGCCCCGATTTAGTTCGCGTAAACTTTTAATCCCAATTATAAGCCCTTAAATATGAACGCTAGGTACATACCTAACTTGAGGTAGGTATGTATTTCAATTAATTTTAATAAAATGTTATTAATATATAGGACGATAAATATGAATGAGCACTAAATATTATGTACTTACCTAATAAATAATAATTAGGTATGTCAACATTCTCAAAGGTAGTCTGCGCCAGCTCCAGCTCTTGTGAACTAATTTATAGGCATTTCCAAATTTAAATACCGCCTTCTGTAAACAAAAAGCTACACATTTTTACAGAAGAATTTCACTAAATTCTATCAACGAGTGTATAATGCCGCACAAATATCTTTAATCTAAATACACAGTAGAGATCCCTTTTATACCCGAAAGCAGGATTCCATTTCGGGCGGGTCATAAGCCCGAGTAGGTACTATAGCCGTGATAGCAACGTAAAAATTCAATTTCCAAGATTTTGAGGTGCGACCGTATGAAAAGGTGTGACAAGGGTGAGGGATATGGATTTCAGAGGGTTAAACCCGTCATATGACATTTACATTTGACCGGCATTTTCCTTTTGTTGTTAATCCCCACGTTTAAGTCGTACATTCAATTAATTTTGGGGTTAATTATACCTTTGTACACGTACCGCGCGTGGGTTTTTAATGTTGTCCCTAAATGGGTACGTTTTAAAAATATGTATACTTGCCGAGACCGCAGCTTTGCTTGCATGAGATTTAGTATTTGCCATTGTTAGTCCCATTACCTTCTCTTGATCCGCCTCACCACAAAAAAGAAAGCATTTCTGTTATTCCCTAGAAGGAAAAGTCTGTTTAGTACCTACCTTAGCCGTGAAAAGTTAGGTACGTTAATATTTTTATGTGGATATTATATAAGTATTAGGTATAGTTCGTTTTTTTAGCATTAGAAAGAACTTGCAAGAAGGTAAGCGATCTTGACATGTCTTTTAATTGAAAAACGCTTTTTAAAAATCAAAAACTATTACTTATGAAAGCAGAAGAATATAAATGATCGTATTAGATTCATAATTGTTACATATTTGCCGTAAATTATTTTTAAAATGTGTTTTTCAATTAATAAACACATCAAGATTGTTTACCTTATTTCTAATGCAAAAAAAACGAACTATAGGTACTTTTTATTTGTATTACATTAAAAGCATATTTTACAATCATTACTACATTTTAGACATTTTATAGTCTGAATGTTTCGGGGTAAATGCAACGTAGTAAACTCGACATATAGCACAATGCCATCCCAGAGCGCCGCAGCACTCGAGTTTGAAAACCCGCGTGTTTATGTAAGTACTGGAGTGCTCGAGTTCAAACGCTTACGGCTTAATGTTAAAAATGTTTACACGGATTAAACAGCGAACAACTTAAGCTTAGCAATGCTATAATTAAGACTTGGTTATTAGCGCTACTTTAAAGAATCGACTTTTATTTGATGTCGGCATTTTTATTTTTACTGATTGCCAAATCGCAATTAGGTCTAGCAATAAATTTGGAATACCGATACCGTAAAATGGGGTGAGTTCGGTGAAATTTGACTTTCAAACCACGATAAAATTTTATTTTTACATGTGAAAACTGAATGGTGTATATAATAAGTGGTTCGGACGTTTGTATTTTATTTTGGGTAGTTCAATTTCATAACTTTAACGATAAAAAAGGAAAACCCACCTCACCCCGTAGTGCCTTGTATTTGGGGTAAGAGGGTTTTTCATACAAAGGTGATTTTGGAAGATTGTTGGATCGATTTTTTTTTTATTATGCGTATTACTAAAGCCCCATTTTAAATTGGAGTACATTATTTTTGTAGCAGTAGCCTTAAAATCCCTTCTCACCCCCCTCTCAAACCTTCTCTCCCCATTCATAACCCAACTCTCCCCGCGAATCCTACTCACCCCGTCTTACGGTACATACCTTAACATACTTAATTGCGCAAATATTTTTCGTAAGCCTTTAGTTCGTTTGTATTCGACAGAACTTACTGAAATCTCTAGGCCAGTATTCGGCTGATCAAATGAATATAGTATCTCAATGTTGCAGTGTGTAATCACGCCATACCGTGTCTACATATAGTCTTACGAGTCGAATGAGCCCTCGGGAATGGTATTCGACTTTTTTATTGCACCGTTTGAAAAACACAATACAGTTACATTTTTGAAAAGTGGTGATGTCACTTTACGTCCTATCCGAATGATTTGTATGAGTTTTACTATTTCAAATTGGGTAGCGGGTGGTGTTGAAGACACGTGAGCACGTGACATTAACATACTTAACTAACATCTCGGATATTTTATCGTATAAATATGAATGTACAAATATTCAACAGAAACATATCATACCTTTAACAAATTATCTATCATAGTAAATAAAGACCCTAAGACAAAACACACAGAGAAAGGTAATAGAAAATCCACCGACGCCGTAAGCCGGCCGAAGCCATCTGTATTAGCGGGCATTAACGGAAATAAAAGATAAGCTCATCCCGTGGGCCGGACACACACGTCCATTCCACCACTATCTACGCTAGCTTCCATTTACCTTAGCTCGCATATGACGGGAGCAAGGATGTTGCGAACATCCGCATCCGCAACCGCAGAACTTTCGCATTATTTTCAACATCCGCATCTGCATGAAATCGATGCGTAGCTTATGCGGATGTCGAACAAGTCGGTACAGGAACGTCTTAGCGGCGGCGTAAGTGCTAGGTAATTTCGTCATTACTCATTACTTACTTATAACGAAATCGTCTAGATCCAGAAAAGTCGGCCAAGATACTGTTGATTAAATATAACGCATCTACATATATTCTTGCTCAAATACTAAACGATTCGTTTTTTTTAATTAAAAAATATTAAAAATGTAGGTAATATTTGTCCTAACCTAATCTTGAAGATTTCATCCGCGGACGTGACCTTTTAAATACCCGCATCCGCATCCGCATCAGCGGATGTCAAAAAATCTGCATCCTCAACATCCCTGGACAGGAGTACATTTGCTCGTACAATGCTGGCGTAAATTTTCATGCGTGTGTTGGCGTCATTGTTTAACTTTCCGTTTTATGCTCGTTGCGATGATAGTTTGTATTGGACGCTGACACTAAGCGGTTTAGAAATGCTAGATGGTGTTTGAGCTGTGGATATGTTACCGATACCTGTATTTTGCACTATGCAAATCATATGATATGCAATACGAACATGCACACAAGATAAAATATGCTATACAAACATGAATAATGTTTCGACATAAGTATTGTACCTATCTAATAGCAGCTAATAGTAATACATACTAGCTATTAAAATGGAACTTCTCAATCAATTATTTTCGAAAGGTTGGTCATGTTGAGGTTTTATCGTGATATTCCCGGGTTTTTTTATGAAGCTGAATAAAACGTGTGGCTTTTATATTCATATTCATATATATTTATAAATGTTCTGAGTATCTAGCTCAACATAGAACGTTTAAAAGCCTGTGAGAGACATCTGAACAAAATTGGTGAAACTAATTCATTTTTAATATGTTATGAGCAGAAAGCTTTTAAAAACATATATTACTCATCTTCGATTCTATCCCATGTAGGCATGAGTAAATAAATAGGCACGAATTCACACTCCAAATACATTATAAGTAGGTAAATATGATATTTTACTCTTGAAATACATTTTGAGTAAGTAATGCTTGGCATTATAGGTAGGTACATAAATGTAATATAGCTACATTGGTAATTAGGTACTATATTGGTTAAAATTTTGTAAAACCTTACGAAAAAAAGCAAGTTTAAATGCCGTTAAAGTAGTTAAAAGTTAAAAATGTAATTGGAGTTCTTTAGATGGACAGTAGTGGTTTTTACCGAGCGCAGGTCTGGTAATAATATGATTGGCTTAAACAGACATTTTGTATTGTTTGTGTTTTTAGTTCTGGCTACATTATGAACTTCTTTTTAGTTCATACACCATTTTCCTAATGCCAAGGTACCTAATGGTGATAATTACAAACGTAGGAACAGTATACAGTGTATTTTATATGTATAACAGGAGCAATAAATTAAACTAAAGGCTATATATATATTCCTCAAAGTGACCAACATTTGTTCAGCAACTTTTGAAAATAACTCATCGTTTGATTTTTATTACACTTTAAAGTTTATTCTAAGACGCAATGTATTGCAAATATTGTTATGTTAAAATCGTGACAAGTAACGTCAAACACACTGATGTCAGCGTACATTGAAGGCAATATTTATTTTAAGGCAATATTTATTTTGTATGAAAAAGAGGATCACTACAAGAGGTCACTGCCACACATACAAGGGAGGAAGAAACCAACATCCGAACTCAAAACGCCTTACGCTGCAGTGCTGCGCTCCATAAGGTTTTGGTGTCCAAGCTTCTCAGTAGACATACTAAGCTACGGATCTACAAGACCGTGATCCGCCCCATTCTGATGTATGGGTGTGAGGCTTGGACACTAACACTCAAGGAGGAGAACAGCCTTTTAGTCACAGAACGTAAGGTGTTGAGGAAGATTCTGGGACCCGTTAAAAGAGACGATGGCAGTTGGACGATCCGAAAGAATGCCGAGATAGAACATCTGATAGCCGAGCCGAACATAATAGGTGAGACCAAAGCGCACCGTCTCCGATGGCTTGGCCATCTCGAAAGGATGGGTGAAGATCGGGCAGCCAAAAAGGCCTACTTGGGTCGACCAAATGGACGCCGTCCTGTTGGTCGTCCTAAATACCGTTGGGCAGATAGAGTGGAGGCAGATCTCCGTGAGCTCGGAGTCGGTGAAAGCTGGCGGGATACCGCTCTGGACCGATCAAAGTGGCGTGCTCTTGTGTTGGAGGCCAAGACTCATTTTGGGTCATCGCGCCAACCAAGTAAGTAAGTAAGTAAGTAGTATGAAAAAGAGGAAGTCTAAAGGATTCATAAATTTTAAAAGTTGTTGAACAAATGTTGGTCAGTTTGAGGAGTACAGCCTTTAGTTTAATTTATTGCTCCTGTTACAGGAAGCAGCCTGTATATTGAGCTAGAATCTTGAGGTTTCTATTATAATAATAGTAATATTCACAGTACCTAAGTATTGCTTTAAAATTAGCAGTTATAGAATATAATGACAGATCATGCACACCAGGATGTTATTCAAGACTAGATAGGTACTTTAGATTCACCTGATGAAAAGTGAATGGAAGGTCATATTAATTCAATAAGCGAGCTAATGCGCGGGTAATATTATGTTTCTGATTTGTCGTCTTATCAAAGGTTCCATATTGCTTAACAAGCGACTGCTCGTTTTTGACCCAAGAGTTCATAAAGATTGATTTTATCGGTCCGCTATAAATATGTCACCACCATACAGGCATTTGATTTGGGTATCATGTTGTATTGACGCAGCTGTGAGCGGGGTTGAATAAATAGCGCTGTATATTTGTTGTTAGGGTTCCGTACCCAAAGGGTAAAACGGGACCCTATTACTAAGACTTCGCTGTCCGTCCGTCCGTCCGTCCGTCCGTCCGTCCGTCCGTCTGTCACCAGGCTGTATCTCACGAACCGTGATAGCTAGATAGTTGAAATTTTCACAGATGATGTATTTCTGTTGCCGCTATAACAACAAATACTAAAAACAGAATAAAATAAAGATTTAAATGGGGCTCCCATACAACAAACGTGATTTATGAGCAAAGTTAAGCAACGTCGGGAGTGGTCAGTACTTGGATGGGTGACCGTTTTTTTTTGCTTTTTTTTTTGTTTTTTTTTTGCATTATGGTACGGAACCCTCCGTGCGCGAGTCCGACTCGCACTTGCCCGGTTGTGTAGGTATAAACGCAGTGCGGGCTGTATGATAAATTGGAATAAGTTTGCCATTACTCTCGTTCATCTATCATCCATGCCAATGGCAGCTTAAGCACATGCATTGCGCGGTTAGCAATTTGGGATATGTCAAAACGTGCATATAATATGTTGTGGTGTCGTAAGAATGAATGCTAACGTGTGGTAGTTCTGGGGATTAAGAATCACACAAACATAACCGCGCTATCAGTATAAATATAATATTTAGATCTTACTCTTCAAACCACTTTATTTTCTTTGTTTAACAATTTCAGCAACGACAACTAGTTCTGGGCTCATGCCAAATGCCAAATCAAATAAATATGTACTTTTGGTGAATTGCACAATATCTCTCTCTCATAGGCCTTTCAGTCTATTGCAGACTATACAAACAGTGTCAGGCAGGGCGACAACTTTTTTCATGGCTGTATAAGCCAATACGGGAGCGACAACCACGACCGCAAAACTGGCAGGTGTAGTGTGCCCATGGCGAACAGATCTCGGGCTGATGACGCTTGGCTCGCTTACTTGCGAGTGTCTTAAACCAAGCGTCATCGTGGATTTTACGACCATCGAACACCAGTTTGCGCCACTTATCTCTGTCCTCGGTAAGCTCCTCCCATTTATGAACCGGGATGTTGAAGGAGTTCATGTCTCGCTTGACGCAGTACTTATGCCGTAGCATCGGCCGACCGACACTTCTCTTGGCATCAGCTATGGCGCCAAGCAAAACACGCCGCGGCAAACGAGAAGGTTGCATTCGATGCACATGCCCCAGCCAGCGTAAGCGTCTCTGCTTCAGCAGCGCAAAGAGGCCGGGCAGCTGAGCAATCTCAAGAACCCTCTCGTTTGTGACCCTGTCCTTCCAAGATATGCCCGATATGTTCCGGATGCAGCGCATGTGGAAAGCGTTGAGGCGACGTTCATATTTGGCATACGATGTCCAGGTCTCTGCCCCGTACAAGAGTATGCTCAGGATGCACGTTTGATAAACAACCATCTTGGTTTTCCTGGTAAGATGTTTATTTTGCCATACTCTTGCACTCAGCTTCCCAAACATCGTAGCCGCTTTTCCGATACGAACGTCAATTTCTGCATCCGATGAGAGATTGTTAGTCACCGTCGACCCGAGGTAGCAAAACTTGTCGACTGACTCGAGCGGGGCGCCATCCAGCAGGATTGTCGGTGTTTCCGCACAATATATATATGTATAAAATGATTATTATCATAAAACCCATGTGGTTCTCAACTGCTCACTTTAATGGCTCTTGGAAATGGATAAAAAATGACGAGTCACGAAATAAATTAAAACATAATTCGAGCGCTTTTTTGCGTTTATAAAATTGAATTTTTAGTCGAAAATTTATTATTCTTTACTTCATTCTACATATTATTATTTAAAATTTTCTGCATAATATTTTTGGCCATTTGAGAAAAAAACGATATCAGTAATTTATTGGAGGGTTTCAATACTTTGAATATTAACAAAATGCCTCCCATTTTTTAATGTAAGAATTTTATCAATTCAAAAAAAAAAGTAAACGCTGCTGAGGAACCAGCGGTGGGAGAAATACAAGTTTTGATATAAGTACTTATTACGGGGATTTCCATGATATTTGTATCGGAGATGTAAGTGTATGTGTGTAGAGGTGTGTAGTAAATAAAATATCGAAGAAGAAGATAATTATTTCCATCCAAAGTATCCACTAATCATTTTAGCGACTTTCACATCAAAATTTGTAAATTTAATAATACAATATTCTTATCTTATTGTAGTTTACAATATAAAAAGTTTCCTTATAAAAGTTATAAATGACCTAAGGAGGCAGAGATCAACAACGCTTGTTGTGGTGTCATTACTGTCACTGTCTGCAATTTGCTTTTGTATTCGTTTACTTTGTATCGAAATCGAAGTTGTTTGCTGTAACTACAACTTCACAGAAAAGACATTAAGAAAATGTTACGATCCACGTCACGTGTTTTTAGTCACTCGTGCGACATATTTCAAAAGCTCAAAAGTTACGTTTTTTTTCTGTTTATTTCTCACTGCACCCTCATGGACGCTTTTCTGTTTCGCCCTATGGTTGACTGGTAGAGAATGCCTATAACGGCATTAAGTCCGCCTGTTGTACTTTTTGTATGTGCAATAAAGTTTAAAAATAATTAAATTAAATAAATAATATTTCGCGGAGAGTTGCCTGAGTGACGGTGTGAATTAAACCGTAAAATTAGCTTAATATTAGTATTCATCACGACAGTTTAAATTCGATACACAGAAAAGGTTTAGAATCTCTGATATTGTAAGAATCTAGAGTCATGTTATCTGGAATGAAGTATACTCCTATATTATTCAGGCCCGTTATGATATTATCGATCTGCCAATCGTATTGTTCATAAGTCCCGTCGATGTATCGACAGCGGTGATGGATGACGCAGATGGGAATATCTAATGGCGTCGACATGAAGATTTATCACTCAATACTCTTCTCGTTTCCGTATAATACGTAGGCCGGAGTGCCAATGGCTTTGTAATCTTTTAAGCCGACCACTGACTAACAGTCCGCCGGACGATATCGGCCTGTCAGTTAGAACAAAAATTTGACAGTTCCGAACAACTGACCGGCCGATATCGTCCGGCGGACTGTTAGTCAGTGGTCGGCTTTAAATTACGTCTGGCGGGCTGTTAGGTGGTTAAAGAGTCGAAACGAGTGTCGGGAACATGAGTCTTTAGGTATATCTATTTATAGGTACCTACTTACTTTTTTCATTAGGTCGGTTTAGAAACCGTCTGGCTCCTGATACTAACTTTAAGTGACAAAATGTGGAAGTGCCACTATATACGGTTATTTTCATTGAGATTTTAGGATAGGATTTATTTTGAAATTAATGTAACATTTAACTAATAAAAATACGGTACAACATATAATTTCTAATTTTTTTTTTAAATTAAGTAATTCATTCAATGAAAAAGGTCATATTTATTACATTAACTGAAGAGCTGCATCATATTAAATAATATAACATTTATAATGAGTGTTATGCAAGTAATAATGAGTGTAGTTTGCATTTGTTTTACTCGTAGTTTGCGTAATTAACAGTGAGAATAATGAGTACTGTGTACCAGTTGGTAGGTACACTCATTAATTACGTAGGTACATACTCTATCATCTATCATATACAGTTTTATAAAGACTTTATAACGACGCTCCAAAAGTATCTGTCACTCTGGAATTCTTCCCTTACCTACTATATACTAGGGCCTCATATCTTTTTGTTTAGCTATTAGATAATGGAAGATATTTTTGATGTGCAGCAGACTGATTAGAATCAGAATCCGGTCCTTTTGATATTGACTGTACCAATTGTAGGTATTACAGAATAAAAATATTTTCATGTTATTTTCTTCATGTATCAAAAGAATCATTTAGCGTGTGAAATTCGTGTCTGTTAAGTGCCCTCACGAAAGGAAGCGTACATATCGTTGGCGCTCGAGTAAATAAAAAATCCATTTTATCCTCTTGGGAGGCGTAAACTTTTATTTTCCTTTTCTATCACACAATAAGAACGTCTCGCGGTAATAATAATATGTCCTAAACTAAAAGGGTAGCTCTCAAAGTACTCCAGTGTAACAATGTCTTCTTTATGGGGTGGGTTACTTCCATCGAGGAGGTAGTGGAGTGTGGTAGTGCTCAGAGCGTGTCGGAGTATCGCTTCGGGGCAAGTGTCGAGAGGGCGCGGGTTGTGTCTAGTGTCGACACTTGATCGAAGCGGCCTGGTTTAAAGTGACGTAGGGACATCATTAGCATTTTGAACGTCATTGGGATTTTGCAGTGAAAGTTTAGATTATTGTCCGACTGGAACCGGCTTGTCGATACCGAAGGTTCGGGTTTGCTCTAGTTTCGGCCGAAACCAAATCTTCGGTAGAAATATGATTAATATATATTGATATTTTTATAATCCAACTTCTTTCGCCATTTTTTTCGCTTGTCTCTTGTTAATCGCACCACAGCACCGGTTCATTGTCTGCGAGGCGACAACGCATTGTGCCACGGAAGTGTACTTTACTACACATGCTTCCGAAAAAATCTGTAAAACTTGGGTCATTTTGCTCCTTTATTGCTCCTTAGAAAATAATCTATAAAGGTACTGAGAATATGTAGAACTCAGTTAATCTCATGTTCTACTCTCGAGTCGGCTTAGCTTACCGATATCGTTTCGGCAGCGTACAATTTAGCTAGGGTGACTGCTATTGCTGCTGGGTGCTGCATTGGCCACTTCATAGTAGTTGGCCACTCTCAACAATATAGCTTCAATTGGCTTGTTTCTTTCTGATATGTTAGGAGTGGCCAATAATTATACGGTTCGTTACTTGAGTTATTTATTTATCGGACTTTCCACTTGATATAACGCAAACAGCTATTAAAAGAGCTGCGCAAATAAAACAAAAAAGGTTTAAAACGCTGAAAAGTATTTGATAAAGTCGATTTTATTATATTCTGAAGGTATTCAAACAATAACGATTCGGTTTAGAAAATAACTGTTATTGTGATTAATGAGGATTGTTTGTTTTTTGCAGGTATCGACACATAGAGGCTGATGATAAGAGGATCTATGAGTGCCGGCCAAAAGGCATCAGTAAGTTTCCTTTATTTCGGAATTTTCAAGTTATTGCTATATTTTATTTCAATACTATTCGACTCATTCAACTCTATGGTTCAATGGTAATAATAATTTGTTGTTTTTAATACCTTTGCTAGTCTTTCTTTTCAAAGATATTTACACGAATTGGTATTTTTAACGAGCTCCTCTTGTTGCTCCTTTGTCTCATTGAGGTAACAAAAAGAAATAGCTTTTAAGAACTTCAAAGTTCCTACTTTGTTAGTGGCAAGTTCTTAGGAAGCAAGTTTTAAGTAGTTTTAAATCGTACAATTTTCACTAAAGTAATAAGTATTTTTGATAACTCCTCTCTAAGTTCTGAAAGTTCTGTTAGTGTCATAATAATTAAGTAATACAGCCGTCATTTTAAAAACGTGAATGTTAAAAGATTTAATTTAAACGTTATTAAAAAGCGGGTTGAGCTCATGGAGCCATCGTAGCATATCCACTCAATGTGCAATCATTTCACATAAAATATAAAAAACGAGCTTTAAACCAGATTTAAAGGATTTACGATACGTGAGTTTGTATACATCATTACCGGCACGCATATAAAGTGCCTCCCTCACGGAACAACATGAAAATTAAAGAGC
The DNA here is from genome assembly GCF_963556715.1 of Cydia fagiglandana. NCBI lineage: Eukaryota > Metazoa > Arthropoda > Insecta > Lepidoptera > Tortricidae > Cydia > Cydia fagiglandana. The sequence goes on along the minus strand of NC_085949.1, from coordinate 11,080,908 downwards.
GATTTTATGCGAACCGTATTCGTTGGGAAACGTATCTCATTACGCGAGTGAGACGAGAAATAAATTGGAACAGACTATTTGCCGAACACTTGGTTGCGAACGCTCCGATCCGGTCGGATTCAATTTGCCCCAAATTTAATTGCAATTGAAATGGTTGAGTGATATAAAAGCGGCTTGTGCAGATAATCGGTTGTAGCTGGAAAAATATTTATCGTGAATGGCTGTAAATTAATCTTGTATGGTACTGGCGCTGTCGGTAAATGTTGTTGTTATGTACTTTCAGTTTGAAAGGATTATTGGTTTGTTGTTAAATGGAATTTTAATAAATGCAGCTTTAGTCAATATATTACGCACAAACCCGTGTCTCTTATATCTATCTATATATATGTCGCAGTAAGATAGATAAAGCCGTTATATAGTTATAACTCTAGGGATATAATTATATGACGTAACATAGTTAAATGAAAGCGATTCATTACTATCTTACTAGGTATATAACTATAATACGGCTTTAGTTTAGTGATATAGTTATATTACTGGATTAAGTTTAGTGATATAGTTATATTACTGGATTGAGTTTAGTGAAATAACTGTAGGTAGGAGTGCAGCGGTGCGGCGGAGGTATAGTTATATCCCTAGGGATATAGTTATATGCCGTATAATACTTTTTAGCAATATTACGTAAAAGTACAGGTCGATTCACGAAAGCTGGTGCGAGATTTCTACTGAGTGACAGCTATTTTCATTGAAATTCTGTCAAATCTCGCGCCAGCTTTCGTGAATCGATGGCAATGCCTCATAAACCCTTAAAAATAGCAGCATGCAAATATATATAATAGTTATCTTACTAGGAATATGATTATAATACGGCATATAACTATATCCCTAGGGATATAACTAAACCTCCGCCGCACTGCCGCACTCCTAATACCTACAATTACTATCTTACTAGGAATATGATTATAATACGTAGTTACGTACTATACGGCATATAACTCTATCCCTAGGGATATAACTATACCTCCGCCGCACCGCTGCACTCCTACTTACAATTATTTTACTAAACTTAATCCAGTAATATAACTATATCACTAAACTAAAGCCGTATTATAGTTATATACCTAGTAAGATAGTAATGAATCGCTTTCCTATAACTATCTTACGTCATATAATTATATCCCTAGGGTTATAGCTATATAACGGCTATATCTATCTTACTACGACATATATATTATCTTATATATATAAATGCAAGTGTCCTGACTGACTAACTGACTGATTCATCAACGCAGAGCCGAAACTACAAAAGCCAGAAAGTTGAAATTTGCACACCAGGTTGCATTTATAAAGTGTACAAGAGATAAGAAGCGATTTTGAGAAATTCAACCCCTAAGGGGGTTAAAAAGGGGATGAAAGTATGTATGGGGTTAAAGTTTTCTTATAAGCTAGGAATTTGAAACTTCGTAAAAAGATATATTATTAAAATACAAGAAAACTGATTTCAGCGTTTTTGAAAATTCATCCCCTAAGGTGGTGAAAAAGGGGTTGAAAGTTTGTATAGATATCAAAAATTTTTTCGAGTCGTGGAGTTGAATCTTTGTATTTAGGGATATTATTAGAAGACATGAAAAGTAATTTCAGCGTTTTGTAAAATTCATCCCCTAACAGGGTTAAAAAGGGGTTGAAAATTTTAATCTATTACAAATGCTTTGAAACTTCTTAAAAAGGCATAATAGCTGATTACAAAAAAAAGTGATGGCAAGGTTTTTGGAAATTCAACCCCTAAGGGGGTTAAAAAGGGGATGAAAGTTCGTCTTCGGGTGCAAATTTTATTTTAAGCTAGGAACTTGAAACTTTGTAAAAACGTTTTAAATTAAAATACAAGAAAACTAATTTCAGCGTTTTTGAAAATTCATCCCCTAAGCTGGTGAAAAAGGGGTTGAAAGTCTGTATGGATATCATACATTTTTTCGAGCGCGGGATTTGAATCTTTGTATTTGGGGATATTATTAGAAGACGATAAAAGTGATTTCAGCGATTTGTAAAATTCATCCCCTAACAGGGTTAAAATGGGGTTCAAAGGTTGAATCCATTACAATTGCTTTGAAACTTCTTAGAAAGACATAATAGCCGATTACAAAAAAAAGTAATTGCAACGTTTTTGGAAATTCAACCCCTAAGGGGGTTAAATAGGGGTTGAAAGGTCGTCTTGGGGTGTAAATTTAATTTTTAGCTAGGAACTTTGCAAAAAAAGAGTATTAAATTAAAAAAAAACATTAAAACTAATTCAAGCATTTTTGAAAATCATCCCCCAAGGTGGTGAGAAAGGGGTTGAAAGTTTGTATGGAGATCAGATATTTTGTGAGTGCGGAACTTAAATCTTTGTATAAGGGCATACGAGTAGGTACCTATTATGAGAATACAAGAAAAGTAATTTCAGCAACCAACATCAAAATCCACTTGACTTAAAACTTCATACAACTTGCTAAAAAAGAAAAGTACTTAATTTCAACATTGCTTGGATATGAAAATTATAGGTACTAAAGATGTAAAATGTTGAAGATAAGATTCCACGCGGACGAAGTCGCGGGCAACAGCTAGTATAAGCTAAAACTATTAAATATAAAATCTTGCAAGCTTTATAACAGCCACTGCTACTAGTATCGACTTACAATTGAACAACCCCCCTACAAACGTGATACAGTGGTAGCTAAAATTAATAGTTTGGCTACGACTGTATTATATTTCTTTGTCAATTTTAATGTGTTTTTGTTGTGTGTATGTGTTGTATGCTTATTGTGTGAATTTAAACATAAACATACACAACTTCATCATCTCCATCGAGAAAGTAGCAATGCGTAAGTTAAAATTGGCTTGTAAATTTTTGAGATCTTCTAACAGGCTATATTGGTGTTATGGTTTTTAAGAGCTATGGACTATCAGTGGTACTCAGGGTTCGTGGGTCTGACGCTCTATTGTCACACTACACGTCTGTGATATTCCTAAAAATCTATTTAATAACTAAAATTCATTTTAGACAGGGAGAATGAGAAGTAATGGGCGCCAGCACGCTGTAGAGCGTACAAAATAGGTAAAAATAAGATGAGGAAAAGAAAACTATTGTTTAAGCTCGAGACAATTAAATATAATATCAATGTTTCACACAAAAACAGTAGTACAGTAAGGCAGTACAGAAAATAACCTTATGCTATTATTATACTAAGAACACTATGCTATCGGACTGGTTACGCAGTCTCAGTTAAAGTTTATTAACACTATTTACGATTGCACTATTTCATTTTGTTTTGGATTAAAATGATCGTCTAACGCGGACCTTACAGTTGTATAGGTTATGTCCACGATCTTTTTCGGTGAAATTAACGACTCAACTAGATCATATAAATCACGACCACAAACCGCAAAGAAATTCGCTTTTTTTAACTCGTCCGTTTGTGAATACTATTCGCGAGCAAACAATATTCGAACCTATTCACGTAATTTTTCCAATTGTCTTTGTCCATATGAAATTCACTAAATTTTACCGACATTTTATTCATCACAGTTAAAACACACTTTTAAACATTCAAACACTATGTTTAAAGCACTTTTAGCGTATTCCCGAATGAAATCCCGTCGCCAGAATGTTACGTACGTGTGCTGGCTTGCTAGCTAGAACCGAACTGGGGGTACCCGCAGATCTTCTCATCTACCCACATGTCAATATATAACATCTATACACTAATTATGCACTGAGCACTTGAAGTTTATTAAGAGGCCACTATTGCGTGAAGCTAATTAAAGTCTATTGATTAGTAGCACACCTAAATCACGTGTCTATAGTAAGAGGCAGCCTGGCTGTGATCACATGTCACGCCAGAAGCGCATAGGTGGCAGCCAAAAGCCGCGGTGACACGTGCTGAGACCGTCAGCCACGTGTCCAAGTGACCGCCTATCTACCACGCCAACGTCGCGATGCGCAACAGGAATCACGAGCTCGAAAGAGCCAATAACAAATTAGATCTGACCACACCTGAGTCACGTGTCCGTAGCAGAAGCCGGTGAAGCCGTGGCCACGCACTGCCCCAGAGGCGCGCAGGGGAACAGCCAAGAGTCGCGGTGACACGCGGTGATACCGTCAGCCACGTGTCCAGGTGGCTGCCTGCCCGCTTCGCCAACGTCGCGCTGAGCAGCACGAAGCTCCAGCCCAAGGTCCACAACAACGCCCAGCGCCGACACGTGCCCGAAGAAAAAGCCCAGGGTAGGGACCGGCATAAAGGCTAAAGGAAAAAAAATCACATATTGAAACCCAATATCAAAAAAAAAGGATTGATTCTCCACTGAAATTAACTGGACAGTTACTAATCTGACACACCGATCTGGCATTTACAGGAAAACCTACAAATTGGCCATGCGGTCATCCGACACACATGGGCAAGGACGAAAAAAAAGGTTACATTTCCTACAATAAAATCGCAAATGCTTACCCGGATTTCAAGTGAAGCGATTGATGCTACACTGCTGACATTTATAAAAAAATATTTATTTAAGAATTCCCTACAGGAATTTGCTGTAGGACGCCATATTGTGCTGTTTGCTGTAACAAAGAAATGTAAAATCAGTAAAGACGAACGTTATAAAAAACCGGGCTATATTTCTATAAAGATTTGCGCTGTGGCTTACCTCGCTACAAAAAGTGAAGATGTATTTCCATATTTTACTGGGATGGCTCCCGTACAAAGCGACCAGAGTAGATCTGCACCAGCTTCCTCACATGGCTGCGGAAATCTCAGTGACTTGATCTCGTTCGACAATCCATTTCCTCTCTTGTAATTTTTTTTTCTTATCTATGAACCCACGCGCAGAGCCAAGGAATTTTGCCAGGCATTGCAAACAATGTCCCAAACAATATTTGAAAATTATCATATTATAAGACCAACGATACCGAGTACTAATATTTTTGAGGAACTAAACCTAAATATTTCAACCATTAAAGAAAATATTGAATACTAAATAAGAACCATAAAGTTTTCTAGACCAACAGCTCGCGACCAAGTGTTGAAGTGTCTCACTTTGCGGATAGATGGCGCTGAAAACAATCCTGTACCTGTCTTATTACAATGTCGCTGTGAGTATGGAACTAAAAAAAAAGAAATTGCCTCAGTTACGTTTGAAACGTAACAATCTAAGGTCCACGATCGTCTTAAACTAGGTAAGACGGTCCAAATCGAGTTCTTCGGACATTCCGCCACTGGAAGGTCGAGTAACACCATCACCGCCAAAAGCGAGGTATCCACACATCAACATACACTAGTCTTGAAGTTAATCCCAATCCATGCACACGACACGTCGAACTCAGAGGTTAACGTGACATGCATTTAAAAGAACGCCTATTTGACGCTCGAGCGCGCGTCGGGGCGCCGGCGGAGCCAATGGAGCAGACATTTATATGCGATCCAGTACTAAAAGGAATTGAAAGGCGAAATACGGGCCAGGCCGCGTAGCCAAAATGCCAATCGCTTACGCTCCGTAGCGATCGAAACGCAACTGTCACGGTCGCGCTAATATGGAAGAGTGATAGAGAGACATAATGCTTTTCGTTGTCGAAGCGATAGCGATTGTAACCTTGGCTAGGCCGGCAGATCAGCCGTAAGCCTACGATATGATACTTATTCTTTACTACCCTCGCTGTTCTTAAATCATTTGATTTTATTTAAGTACATAAATTTTACGTATCTGAACTAACTTAGAAAGGTAATTGGTTTGAACCTATTTGTAGGCACTAATGCAGTGAGTCGGATAAAATTCTTTGATCTTGACGTAAACATACTTCGATTATTTATAATTCTAAATGGAACTTACTCGCCTAATGGATATTCCTCTATATTTTTCGATATAAAAGTAAAGTTAATGAGAAAAATACTAAGTAAGTATTTGGTAAATATTTGTATGTGGTTGATTTGCGAAATATAATTATAGTATATATATTTAAGATATTATAGTTATGGTATTGATATAATGTAAGCTATTATAGGTATACTATAATATAACGGGTCGTTACGAAAAGTCTATATCGCGGTTATAGTTTCTGAACGATAGCATAAATCAGAGTAATGTACTTTTTATTATATCGGCTCTTTTTTATGGGTCTATTTTATAATGCTTGCATTGTTGGCCCAGAAGAATAAGTATGTAATTTTTGATAATTTAATTCTTATGTGCGGTCAAGGAATTTGATTTCCGTGCTACTAATGACAAGTGTTATTTTTTTGTTTTCTTTCCATTTTTGAACAATAAAGTGTTTACTACTACTAGGTACTATTACCACAGAATAAATAATAGTACTAGGTACAGAAGACTCACTCTCTAACAAAACGCGTCTGTTACGATCAGCACAGATATGGCCGCTAGGTGGCGACAGTGCCACGCGCCGCTTATGGCAAACCCCAAAATTGGGGTCGAACGGATGTACTTTTAGCTACCTGTAGCAAAGCGACGAAATGGCGGAGTGAGACACGCCTTGACAGACTCTAAAGTGACAATATAATTAGATCCTGTGACAAGGTACTAAGTGGTACCGAAATAAAATTCATTACCTGTATAAATTCATACCTATTCATCACCTACAATATTATATTATTTATAAAGATTTATAATATTAACTCCACTCAAAAATACTGGCCATTTAAAAAATAAGGGATTCAATATGAAATAGCAATCTTGTCATTGACCGTCAATTTTTCCAAAATAATTTCACGTTACTGCCACCTACAATACACCTACGACACCTACCTACGTAATGGAGGTAGAACCTCCACCTAACTTGCACGAGGCCCATAATGTAGGCACAATAACTTACTAACGTGTAACACAAATCCAAAACGCAACTAACATCACAGACATATACACCGCATGTAGAATTTCCAGCCTGCGGTTGACATTGCGGTGTGGGTTCGCAGGTTCGCCGAGCCGCGCACACGTGGAAAAGTGCGGCTTTTTGCGGGCGAACTCCAAGCGCTGCGTGTATAAATGCGACGAACAATCGCGGCGAATTGGAGACAAATATATCCACGGGTAAGTGTAAAAGAAACAATTTAGTTTCTAGTTACATTTACCGATAAAATAAAGTAACAATGATGCTGCTTAATAACATTAATGGAGCGTTATTTACAATATAATAAAAAATACTAGTATTTAATAAAAATATGTAGTGCTATAATTGTAGTCAAGAATGTATCTCAAGTGCTGTACAATTTGAGAAATTCTAATAGCATAGTGAGGACCAGATTTTATCAGGTTTCAGGGTTGCCAACTCCAATTTTTTTTATCCCTGAGCTCAAATTAAAAACCCCTAAAACTATACTATTATTTTGGAAAACCCACTAAATAAAAAATAAAAGAAATTATTATAGATTTTCCAAATTTAGAACATTATTATGATTTTCAACCGGTTCGACATTTTAATGATCATACATATGAACGTTATACATAGATGGTCAAGAAAATCTTGTCAGTAGAAAAAGCCGTTAAATTCAAATTTTCTATGAGACGATATCCCTTCGCGCCTACATTTTTTCAAATTTGCCGCACTTTTCTACTCTAAAAAAAACCCTAAAAAAACCACTAAATTTATTTAGCCCCTAAAAAAAACCCTAGCTGGTTTATTTCCCCCTAAATTTAGTGGTAAAACCACTAAGTTGGCATCCCTGTCAGGTTTACGAACGCACTTCATAATGCCTCTTAAAAATATTTTAATGCATTTTTTTAGTTTTTTCAATCGATATCGCTACTACAAATATATCTTTTATAGTGTAAATGTATACCATCTCGTTACTAACGCAGCGTCTTACGTAGGCGACGAACGCGCGAACGCGGCGCGGCGCGGCGCGGCGCGGCTAAATCAATCCTTTGATGCACATAGAAGTGTCCTACGTAAGCGATCTCGTTGCGAACGCGGCGCGGCGCGATTTGCACGCGAATGTCGGGCGGCGCGGCGCGGCGGCGGCGCGGCGAGAGGCGGCACGAAAAAAACAAACCGTTGTTGCATATGGAAGTGTCCTAGGTGAGCGATTTTGACGCGATGGCGGCGCGGCGCGGCGGCGGCGCGGCGCGGCGCGGATCTGGCGCGATCAATCTATTTGATTTTTAGACGCGAATATGACGCGGCTAGAGGCGTGGCGTATATAGAATTACCGGCTTTGATTTGATTAGTCGACTCCCGTTTGATTTCTTTATAGGTTTTCCTGTAATCAATAGGCACAAAACTAAAAAATATTCAAATTCGCGGAAATTGGTATAAAAGACGTAACTCCAGTAGCGTCTATGGCACTTACGATCCTATCCCGTCGTAAAGCCAATTTTTGCCAAAACGGAATTAATACCTAATAATAAGCAAATTAATTAAATAACCACCCGGGTAATTGTGTACTTAGTTTTTGAAGGCGGTGCCAAATCAAAATGCCAGTAAACCAAAATTTCAGACAACGAAGAACGCTGCACGTACTTGCATAAAAAGACATAGTTTACTCATAATTTAAATACGAATTTTCTAATACACCGTGTCTGCGTGAGGCCAAGGCGGTCGGACTCGGGAGTGTCTCCCTAGTCGGACAAGGCCGCCGCGCCGCGCCGCTTCGCTGTGGGAGTAGGACAAACCTATACGTATCAACGTTTTGTTTCTTCCTCACCGCGCCGCGCCTCGCCGCGTGTTCGCCGCGCGTTCGCCGCACCGCGCCGCGCCGCGCCGCTTCGCGAAGTGTGAGTAGGACACACCTATACGTATCAACGTTTTGTTTCTTCCTCGCCGCGCCGCGTCGCGCCGCCGCCGCGCCGCGCCGCCGCCGCGCGTTCGTCGCCTACGTAAGACGCTGCGTCAGCGAACGACATACTGATTTACAACAATAGACTTCCAACTCCGAAACTTCTACCCAAATTGAATTTTATCTGCTTTTTTCCAAGTTCCCCACTACTTCACCAAACACAAACTTTCCTAAGTCGAGTTAGTTCTATAAATCCCACACTTAGTCCACCTGTTTGAAACTCGGAGTTTTCTAGAAAATGGCCGTTATTTACAGAGCGAGCGAAACGGGCTTCAGCGGAGATGTATCAGCAAACTCCGCCAACACAAGTGAGTTCATATTCTTACGAGTATACTAGACTAGTTAAAAATGAAGACGGTAAATCTTCGTACACAGTGAGTGGCTCATCATTGTAGATGAGGCCGCTTAGAAAAGTATTAAGCTTGGAAACACCAGCCCAGCACAGCGGCATCTATTTTAACTGTGTCACAGAGCTGTTGTTGAAAGTATTGCACTGTTTTTCTAGGCCCGAGCTATGTAGCCTAGATCTATATGTTAGACTAGGTAAGGTTTACTCGGGTAATTCCGAATGTCGAAAATTGTCGGATAATTCCGAAAAGAGACTTTTATTATGATGGAATTAAGGGTGATTTTCATCTGAATTTCGGAATTATCCGACATTCGGTATTATCCGAATACACCTTATATAAAAGTGACTTTATTTTATAACTAATGTTTTAATTAGACTAATATAAGATTGATTTATAGGTACCAAAAAGTCGCCCGCAAGTGCGACGTTTCACACGAAAAAGTGCCAAATTATTTTAGCGACCTTTTACCCATGCATTTAGGTAGTGTATACAGGGTGATTCAGGAGACGTGAGCAGGACTAACACTGCGCATTTCGTAAATTATAAGCAACTGTTTCCTATCAGTATTAGTGAGTTTAACGTTAATTTTTTAGTCGTGTTGAAAAAAAAAGTTATTAATTTATTTATGACATGGATGGTCACCCTAACATTAGAATACTAAACTATCGATATTCTGTGTCAAATTGAATGTCATCACTGTCATCACGGTCTGGTTACTTTTTAAAATTCGTATCTCACCCAGGTTTGACATTTTTTTTTCTTCGTAAAAGAGGTTTTATGTTTATTAATTAGGTCTTGTAGGGTGACCATGATTGTAGATAATTAAATTTGCCCTCACCAAAAAGTTGAAAAATAGGAAAAAGTGTGGTTGTTTCACCTAAATACGACGGTGATTGGTCAATTATCAGTTACTGAGTGTGCAGGATTAGTCCTGCTCACGTCTCATGAATCACCCTGTATATATTTTTGTACACTATCCATGTCAAAATTTAATATCTTGATTGTACCTTACCTTTTACCTAATTCTAGATACGACACGTTTACGATTTTAGCTAGCGTCACCTACAACAATAATATTTAAGGCTCACAACATTATTCCTTTGAAATTTATCAGTCTTTACTCAATGCCTGTGTTTGCACAAAGTTTTCTGAAATTATCACTACATCATCATTACGCCGCGGGCCGCGCTGCAATACCGCCTTTAAAACTTTCTTATCTACGAAGTTACGCAAAATGGAAATACAGATTTATTGCTCACCTGATTCGAAGATTTTAATGATCCAATTAGCGGCAGTTTGCGGCAGTTCCGCGATCTAGCTCGACAAATAAAAGGTGCAAGGAGGCTGCTTTGTCTTTTTCTGCAGTTTTGTAGTAGTTACTCTTCTAGATTTCGTTTTCTTTGTTTTTTCTTCTTCTGCTGCTGAACAAGCTAAATTCTTGTTCGAGGAATGTCTCGTTTGTTTTAAAGTTAACCTGAAAACATTTCCGGGTTTTCATGAAGACACAATGCCAAGTGGCGTTGCTCTTCTGGAAAGAATAAAATTAGAAAAAAAGAATACAGAGTAAATTTTTATTTTGTTGTTTTCAAACATATTTGACGTATGTCGATGTTTTCTTACTCGACTGTTACTTTTTAGAAAACGGTGACTCGTGAAATTAAGTAAAAAAAAATTTAAGCATAAAAGGCAGTACTTTTTTAGTAAAAATCCCGTAAAACAATCTCTAGCTCGCCGTTGTTCAAATGCAGTCGGAGGTTAATAAAGCCATCATAAATTGTATTATCAGAGCGTTTTCAATAGAGCAACAACAATAGGACAAATTACCGGGCAATTTCGATCCATTGCCCTCTAAATGCGGGTACATAAAACATCTTGTTTGCCAGTATCGCACAATAGCCTGCTCTAGTGGCATTCGTAAAATTCCCGCATTTTGCCCCACTTTGTCTCCATTGCTGGTATTTGAGACTAGAGTTGTAATTGAGTCTCACGAGTCTTTTGATGGAAAATGTCTTTTACGAAGTGTTTAGTCTCGAGTAAAGCTTTCTAATAATTCTAAAGCGGGAAAAGGTCATGAGTCCCAGAATAGAGGCAGACACGACGTCATTAAGTTTGCTCATAATAAGCTAAATAAAATCATACCTATTGAAATACTAATACCTACCTTTATTTACACTGTAAATCTGTTATTGTATATTTCTTTGTGGTGCAATAAAGTGTATTTACTTAATTACTTAATAGATACTAATAGGTACGCATATTAGAACTGTAAATTATATGTATTAAATATATTAAGAACGGGTCACTCACGTATTTTAAGTCGAAAAATGCACGACATGTTTCACTCGAACCACGTTTGTGGGTTACGTGAGTGACCCGTTCTTAATATATTTAATATGCCTGTGTCTCACGCAAGTTTTGTTATTAAAATTGTAAATTATATGTCTTCGTGTCTTGTAAATTACTGTAATTTTTTTGAGTTTTGTCGAAAGCTTTGTAGCAACTTGTTAGTTGAAAATGACTTTTTGCTTTGCATTTTTGTCTAGATTAAAAAAAAACTGAGTCAAGTATAAATAATCTGAGTCGAGTGCTGAAGGAGTCTTTACCAACACTATCTCGGACGGAACAAATGCGTGGAAGCCGCTGGAACGACAGTCCGTTTTTCATTGTTTTACGTGTCACAATGTTGCTACGCTCAAGCCTCGCCATTATTTATTCCCCCGGACCACCACAAATAATTGAACAGCCGCAAAGGTCCAAACTTTCCACCCACTATTAGGGCACGAATTGAATAACACTACACAATTCATGATATTAAGATAGAGTAAAGTTCTCCCGCGTTTCGAAAATTGCGCTGGCGACATTTTATCTCAATTTTCCAGCTCCCTGGTGGCTCGTGTAACACTTATGTAAGTTTTAGGAGAGTCGTGGTTAGCTTGTAAGATATTTATTATTTTACCCAGCGTGAAACCAAATTATAAAGTACTTGCAGCGCTCAAAGCACTAAAGTCTTTATCACGTTCATGCCTCATTTAGCGCTCGTGTAAAACCTTAACAATCCGTCATAACAATGCAATAAAGCAATTAAGCCGCACACAAACACACGTGTAGCATAAAGAGAAACGCTCTCGTTTGCATTTTTTCTCTCCGCCCCTGTTTTGTCTATTTATGAGTTTCTCTAGTTTTCAAAGGGAGAGATATTGCGCGCCGAGCTCGTATTTGAGCAACAAGAGTGTAATTTCCGCAGGTTTTTGTCTTACGGCAACACATTCCACAAATGGAAAGACGCCGACTTTCAAAGGGAGTTGTTGAATTTTTAAAATGGCCGCTACTGGACGGTAGCTTCGGAAAAAGTCGACCCTGCTTCGCCTATTAATGGACTTTAAAAGCGCAAGGTTCCACTTTGTTACCCGCAATTTACGTAAATATGTATGCTAATATCTTAGAGGAAAACCGTGTCAACCTTTTTGCAAAATAATTAGGTATCTGTGTAGCTTCCACTTTGATCTTGCTAAGCTTCTGCAGAGAAAATGAGAAGAAAACAGTGACGTATACCGTATACCAAACGATCGCGGGCCTCAAAATATATTCATACCAAATTTCATCTAAGTTGGTTCAGGGAATTTAAGTGAAATATAGTAGGAACCAATTCAATCTTCCTGTTGTCTCGACAACGACCGTGATTGTCTAACTGATTGACATAAATAATATTTTGGAAAGACATAATTTTCGATTCTAAACCGATATGAATGATCTACATTCGAAAAGTGGGTATGCTCAATTGCTCACTGTACATAACAGTACGACGCTTGGCAATCCCCAATTTCAAAAAATCCAGTGTCAAAAGCCACACACAATCCGAACCAGTGCAATATCCTAACCTCCTAAGTCCCTGTGTAAAATTTTTTGTACATATCCTAAAATCTATTTTGAACTTTTGTTGTGTAACTATAGGGTTCCAATTTGAAAACAAAACAATTGCTTCTGGGTCTCAGGAGGCTAAATTTGGAGCAGTTTCGCTGTGCTTGTAGTCAATTGGCCGCGATTACTAGCAGCTCGCGGAGAGCGACATTGAAACTATTTTGTACTCCGAGCTCCCTTTTGTATCCGACTTATTGCGAAACTTTAACTGTTCGCTGTGTTCTTTGTAAAGTTTAATGCGCAAATAATGCGTCTTTATGAAGTGTTTGGTAACATTATGGTTCAATGTACAGTCACCTGCAATAGTATGTTACACAATGAAGGCCGCAAAAATATCTGACACGATCTTATTTGTAGAGCTATAAGAGCGTGTCACATATTTTTGCGGCCTTCAAAGAGTAACATATTATTGCAGGTGACTGTACCTAATGGGAATGATAATGGTTTTATCGAAAATGTAGGTAGGTACTCTTTTGTTTTATTTAGTTTGATTTTGTCAGAGACTAGTAAATATTCAAGACGGACAACCTCCATTATTAACACCGCGTTCCTCGCGTGCATTTTTACTATTTTTACATTATAGCATTATATATACGTATAAAATCTGTCACCTATATAGTTGTGGCATCTAGATGTAAAATTCGATTTTCATGTGCACTAGCAAAATTAAAGCTGAATAAAATCATTAAGGTGTATTCTTATTTCATGGCGCCATCTAGATTTAACATTTTTAAACCTTTCCAAGGGCTCACATTACTTTAACTACTTTTGTGCCTATAACTGCGCTCAGTCAAGTCCAATATTGACGCTTTGAAATAATAAATATCAGTAGGGGGGCGGTTCCTTGCGTAAAAAACAAAAATGTAAAAAGATTATTTAATGTCATCTAAATCTTTTGCAGAATTATATGGGGGTTGTAAGTCTTCTTTATGTACTAGACTCTGGATTTTACGAATATAGTTCGTGATCCTTATATAATATCTTAACTTCTAAGTGGACGTCTGCTGCCGCAAAATGACGTCGGTTTCGTGGAACTTATGTCGAAACTGGGATTAACCCCAATCAACCAACGTCACTGTCAGATACATGATTTAGATTAGGTACTTCGTAGGTTATAACTAATAATCAAAGAACGTTCAGCTTTTGAATTTCACTGCACCTCATAAAACAAAGTCCTCCGCCGTGTCTGTTGTAGGTATTGTCTGAAAGTGTGTCTGAAGGTTTGGTTGTATAATTAGTTAAGGTTTTGTGTAGCCCGTGTGAAGCCGGGGCGGGTCACTAGTTAAATTATATGTAAGCATAGTTTTATATGTGGTTTATCTTCCTTTGTTCCTAGATTGAGATTTCTTATGAGCAATTATTAGCTATAAGCTTAGTGAGTGATGCTAATTAAGATTGCCCATTACAAACGTATTATATTAGTATAAGCGCTGATAATGATACGGTAATCGAGAATAACATTTATCTCCATTATTACGCTCCACCAAAACTTATCCGTGAATGTATAATCAAGTGAACTACACAGTTAAACAATAGGTACGTTGCATCGCACAACGGATCTCAAAGCTTTGAGGGGATGAGACATTGCGATTCATTCTCGCATTTAAAAGCAAGACTGTAATTTCGCAGGCCTTTGTCTCGGTCCCGTGGCACGCAGGGAAATATGCGCATTCAGAAGGGATTTTTATCGTTTTTCAAGTGGTACGCTTTAGTTGTGTGCGGAGGTAATCTGTCCCGGCGAATGTAAATCTGCTGAATGCCGCGTGTTGTCGTAAGAAAATACGCGGTGTGCTTTAAAACGGCATTCGAATTTATATGAAACGAATGTTTGTTAGGGTAGCACCAATGGGAAATTAATGTACCCATCCAGGAGTGGAAGATATGTATAGCAAGCTAGGTGCTGACCAAGAATAACTATTTGTCATTCCCGGCGAGGGTTTACATCGCAAGTATCATACCGTCGGGTGACAAGCAAAAGTCACTAACTACTTAAGACCATTGAAATTATTGGACAATGAACCTTGTTGCAAATGTAATAAAGTGTATTGTTACTTTAATTTTTTGATAGTACTTTGTGACTTTTGCTTGTCAGCCGACGATACGCAAATAACACGCGCTTAACACCCCTGGAGTTGCAGACGTCCAAAGAATTCAGTGACCGCTTACCATTAGGCAGGCCTTACGCTTGTTTGCCACTAATGTGGTCAATTTTGTCTTAAAACTAAATGTACAAGGTTAGAAGCAAAAGCAAATTAAACTTTTATTGTAAGCCCGTGACATTTCTGTGACAACGCTAAAGACAATTTTGTGTAGGTAATTGATTATTTTATATATTACTCTGTTCCGTTCTCACCGCGTCTCACGTTGCATATAGGTAAGAGGTAAAAGGCACAGTACGATATTACGAAATAGAGGCCAAGAAATATATATTTCCCTGAAGGTTAGTCTTCCCCGCGTCTAGGTGAATAGTGGGCCTTTTGACAATCATGAATCTTTCCGTGCCGCGGAATGAAGTATGAGTTGTTTGCTCCTTACATATTTCATGAATATCGTCTGTGTTTATATTATATTCAGTGAACATCACCTTTACTTTTTCGATGTACCTATTTAATATTCGTATATTTATTTGGACCTTTATTTAATTGTAATATTAACCAATATTAAAAGTATATAATAAATCGTTATATTAAAACTTAATTTTATTTCGTGCTAATTGTTTTTTATGATATAAAAAAAATATATATCAGTTATTTGTAATGTCGTCATCTCAAAAAAAAGGTTATCTATTCCCATGGGAGTAATATTAGCTGTAACACGCTGTTAAGTACAACACCCTTCACGAGTGTGATGACATTACTTTTAACCCTTTAACAGTAATCTCAGCACACTCGTGAAGTCATCGTAAATTTTAAAAATGCACAATTCAATCCTATTTGCTAGTAAAATTAATAGTTTTAAAAATTCTACGTAAGATGTTGTTATAAGGTGCTCATTTTTGCCTTACAATACAGATTGTGCCCTATAAAGAGTTAAAGAACCCAATAAATCCAATTGGATTAATTAACGATCCGATTTCCAAATTGCCGAAAATCACAGGCATCCAGTTTTATTTTACGGGCCGGCAAGTTTATGCAATGCAACGTGTGGCGGGGTTGGCACTAGGTCACTGCACTCTTGGAAAGTTCACAGTATTGATTTTATTGGGCATGCCCGAAAATATAAATGAAATGTGCCTTTTGGATGACGCTGTGCGTGTGTTGGATGATGTAACTGTGTCAGTAAGTATGTAGGCACTCAAACCGTTTTATTTAAATGGTTTTCTGGCTCGTGACCCACTTCTATAAAGGCGTGTAGGTAGATGAAAAGCTGGACGCTTAGTAAAATATTCTATTGTTTCACGGAATCAGGCTTTTGAAAGTTTTTGAGACTGTTTAAGTAGGTAATTTAATATCGCAAGTGGCGTTGGAAGAGAAATCTTTCAAAGTGATCGCTTTAATTTTTGTACGACTTATCGCTTTCGATTTATCAGCAGGTCGGATCAAGTACACTTAATTGCCCTGTTAACTTGTCGCAGGGAAAGTTTTAACACTAAAGTATGAGAATTATATTTAATTTCCTTTGAGAATTTGATTCTTACTTAATCCTAGGGTTTGCAATCCGGATCCGAAATGTATGAAATTATCCGGATCTGCCGGCCTAGCCAAGGTTACAATCGCTATCGCTTCGACAACGAAAAGCAATATGTCTCTCTATCACTCTTCCATATTAGTGCGACAGTGCCAGTTGCGTTTCGATCGCTACGGAGCGTAAGCGATCGGCATCTTGGCTACGTGGCCTGGATCCGGATCCGCGGATCTTCCCATACATTCGGATCCGTCGTGCAAACCCTACTTACTGCTATCTTACCCACTGTGTTTGAATAAAGCTGTTATGTTAAATATCTAATATAATTATTATGTTCCGCAGGTCTATCCCAGCTTACAAAGAAAGGCAGTTATAAAAGGGGAGAGCTGCATAAATGCATTATTATCCAACTGAAGGAGTAAGTACGCTTTAAATGATTATAAGTTCATAAGTCACAACAGTGCTGTAAACCCTAGTGCTGCTACAAACAACAATGTAACTTTCTGCATAAAAGTATGGAAGTCACTCGACCTGGATACTTGTTAAGGGAAAGTGTGTCTAGAGGTGTTTGTGTAAGGTAGTAAAGTCGTGCGGCGGCGGCGGCGACATCGTTACGTAATTAGACGGGGCCGCGGGCATCGACCCCGCTCGACTTTGACCCACTTCTTACCCTAATTTTCGCGTCTCACCCAGACAACTTTATCTGTTGTGCCCTGCCGGCGTCTCATCCTCCTTGTTGCTGTGATAGCTTTGCGCAAACTGGGACACTTGACGTTTTAGATTAATTTAAGCTACAGCTACTGTTATACACAATGTTGATATTTACAAAGTAAATTTTAAATACTAAATATATAATTTGCAAAAAGTGTACTATTTATAGAATGAAAGAATTAAAAAATAAAGTTACCATTAGCTGCAAAATGTTTTAACACTGGAGAGTATTCGCACTTGCGACGTGAATATTTCATTAACTTTATATCCAAGATTCGTAAAAGCTTGAATCATCTTTAATTGTATGTAATAGATATCTTAGTTGATAGGACTTTAGGCTAAGTTTGCGGATCGAGGCTATGCAAGCGATTTAACGTTACCCGGTATTAATATCATCATCATCATCATCTCAGCCATAAGACGTCCACTGCTGAACATAGGTATTAATATGGCGCGACTAAAATGAATATACAATTTTAACGTTAATTTTCAAAGTAAAGGGTTGACAGGCGGAACATTTTTCCCACTAAACAATTGTCAAACTTGGTTTTAAGTACATTGATTGGAATGATTGGACAATCGAACCAGATAAAATAAGAATGAAATATTGGTTTAATTGAATAAATATAATTTATTGACTTCCAACACAGAATATAACGTGCTGCCTAGCAGCGCCATGATACACGGAGTGATAGAGCGAGAAGCTAACATACCTGTCTCACATTCTCATATACAACCTTATTACATTGTCTACAACAGAACCGCTTGAAAAGTTATTATATATAGCAAAGAGAATAGAGTGTAGGTATACTTAGAGAGTTAGGTACTGTCATGGTAAATTATGTAACCACAGTACATTTACTGCTATCTTTCGACAGAAGACTAAAACTGTTAGCACGCCATTTGACTTTGATCCTTATTCTATCACTTAAAATAAGCCTTAAGGTTATGGCGCGTTGTGAAAATAGAAATTCAATTGCGGCATTGTGGAAAAGTACATTGCAATAAAAATTAGATAACTCAAACAATCTCATATTTTTCAATATGATTTTATTTTTATTTATTAGTATATTATATACCTACATATTACTAAAAAAAATTAACTGCTTCATAATTTAGCAAAAGATATAAAAAAATACCAGATAATTCACTGCCACTTCTTTACTGAACCACTCCTTAAGTACATCCAAATGGTTAATTTTCGTAACAAAATTGAATCAATTGACTTAAGGTTTATTTTAACAGTTATGTCTACGTATAACAACTACGTCTTTTTTTTATTCACCTCAATAATATTCACACATCGATGTTTATCTAGCCGAATATTGCTGCAGGGAATGCCACAGAAAATATTGAACAGTAATTCTGTTACGCGTGATCGTACTGTAGTTTGTGTATTACAATTCAAACAATTTAATGGTTAATACATATATCACTACTAGTTCACGTTCACCCGGTTACCCTTATCCAATTTTGTGCACGTTGAAATGCCAACTGTACTTAATTAATACTATTACATGGGACATCTGTAGCTATCCGACAGAAATACTACTATTATACAATAGCCGACTTGTTGTTCCAAACCTATTTCAATTACTACTGCCAATCGTGTTTCGGTCGCCTGGCACTCCATAACCATGCAGGGCGACACTTTGAACTTTAAATATCTCAACTTGATTTATTACTTTATGATACTAGCATGACACGCCTCTCAGTGCATCTCACGCACTATATAAGCGAGAGCGAGAAACACTGCGAGTGGAAAACACTTCGTATTATATCACTAATAAATCCAGTTATAATTTTATTTCTTCGAACAGGCGTCCTGAATCTGACTGCATGTCAATTTGCCGCTTATGATTGGGAACTGCGTTTCGTTAGATAGGTAGGCATGTTATTGAGAACCGTGTCCTATTGAATACCTGAATGAAACTAACTATGAGAAGGGGTTTAATTATGATCTTAGGTGATGTTCAAAGGAATACTATCTATAAAGCACAAAGTTAAAATATTATAGCCAAAAGATACCTAAAGTAGAAGGTGCTTTACGGACACATAAGTATAGTATTCTACGTACTTGACTGGATTCACGAATCACGATTGCTAGTGCTAATCTTGTACGACTTAATATAGGGGACAACATAGCACTTTGGCTATCAAATTTCGAGCTACTAATTTGTTCGTAAAATTTTTATGTATGGAAATTTCATAGTAATGCGCTGGGGCGCGCCGGCTGACGTTGAACAGTCTGTCAAAATGTGGTTGGTGCAACTGGCCCTTAGTATTTTAATAATTATGATTAAAATTGCAAAGCTTTTATTAAACATTTTATAAAAGTATGCATAAGATTTTACAGTTTTATATTCGTCGCTTAAATGGAACAGTTAATTAATTCTAGTGGTTATTTGTTTAGGTACACGTACCCATGCAAAGCTAGATTCGATTTGTTACTTAGGTTAGAGAGAGTAATGTGTTGTACATTTTCATTAAACTTGAGTACAGTTCCGCAGTAAGTCTATTAGTTACTCGGACTAACTTCAACGGGCAAACCAATAGATAATAGTGTTCTATGGTTTCACAAGAAATACGTTTTTGCCCGAACAAGTTTTACATTGCAAATAGCCGTTTGAGTGAAGTAGAATCGCAATAAAACTTCCCTTGGCGACGACGAACTTCGTCATATTCTAGTGTTCGATAGACGAACTTGCCTGAATACATATACTTTGACGTTTCAACAACTCAATCTATTGGATTGAATAGGAATCATATCTCGAACTCAGACCATTCTAGTTACAGTGGAGGAAATGTTATATAATCGCTGTGCAAACCAGAATTAATTTGAAATTCAAACATCTGTCATGTTTTCTGTGTAGGTACGAATATAACGTATAATTAAGTGTAAACAAATATGAAATCAAAGGCTCTACTGTAACATATTTGTTTGTTAAATAATTATAAACTGTAGGCATTCATATTTGCCTCGACTTATGTATAAAGAAAGAAGGAAAATACATTTATTTAACACCAGAACTTAGTACATGCAGAAAAGGAAAATTAAGACAAACAAACAACAAAAACATTGGTTTCGTGGCGTGGGTTTGGTTTATATCTAGGAGAGATGTTTGTGTTTTCTTCAATTATACAGTTATTTTTAGCCGTACACCTACTTACCGTTGATCTGACACATTTCGTGGGTAAACAAAGCCTATCAAAATATGCCGGCATCGACAACTTATTAATTACTTAAATATAATATTAAGTAGGAAAAGCTATAGTAGTTCTAAGAATGACCCATTGAAAAACATGCCACAGTTTTCACTCGCGGATGGTCAAAAGAATTTAATTTCAAGTAGCGAATTGAATACTAGGTCAGCTGCCTATATAAATTGTCTCTTGAATCATTTTTTGCCGTGAAAATATTTCCACGGCGCCCCATTTTTTGTGTCACTGAAACTCAATTTTAAATATCAAGCTATCGGTGCGGTAGTAAGGTTTTCTTTTTGCTTGATATAATCTACAAAAGCGGAGACGCGATATCCGATGGTACATAAAAGGATGAGGATATAAAATAGTTTATTGAACTTGAGGAGTCTGTTTTATATAGTATTCCTTTGGGAAAAAAGGAACATGTTACAAATGTATACATTTGTAAATCATATACAACTTAGTGCTTTTGTACAGATATCATACAGTAAGGTAGACATTTTAACATGTTTTAAAATGCACAATGTCATACGTACTCTCGCGTGCGAAGCGCAGTAGAATTGTACGAGTCACCTCCCCGGCTAAATTTGTAAAGTATTTTAAAGCAGCAAATATTTTGTACACAAATATGACTGACTTTTAAGTCTGTTGAAGTGAAAAAAAATATTAATGGCTTCATTAAAGTTTGTCGATTAAAAATGTACTATTTGATTTTTAGTAATAATCACACTCTCAGCTACGCCTAATGTACAATATGATATTATGTAAAAATAAAATAAAATTAGCCTCAAGACTCCTTACAATAAGTTTTTAACGTCGATATATTTGTTAGTTCTCCAATTCATACCTTCTCTTCTTTAATTAAACGTATTGTATTTACTATCACGTACTCTTTCGTTTGTTCGAGAGTTTCGTTTCCACCCAAACGAGGTAAGGTCTCGTAATTAAATTATCGAGTGAGTTTGTGAGAATAATTATCCTTCTAATTATACAATATGGCTTCCATTGATGTATGTCGCTTTGTGTTTCCGTCGTTTGTTTCTTGCAATTAGCAAAATCGGCTGCTGATATTTTACAAACCCACAGATCTGGAAATTCGGGAAAATGACCCTTATTGTAGCTACATATTAGGTGTACAGTTCACCTATTTTAAACATACAACATTAAGGAAGGGAGAAGGCAGGCTTAGATTAAAAAGGAGACTGAGAAATAACTCAAGTTCATTATTGAAGCTCGTAATTGGCAGGCTCCTTTGTTCAGGTACATCAAACAAAACCTAAATTACATACGTTTAATTCCCGATTGATAATAAATGAATACAAACCCGTTCTGTAAAATAATTACGTCGAGGGAATTAATTTTAATAATGTTATTGTGGGCACAGCCGCCATGGCGGATACTCGATCGAGGTTTGGTGATCGGGGGTTCTATTAGAAAATAGGGGCGGAACGTGACATTTCATCTTTACCCTTTTTGTTTTTATTTAGAAGAAATTTCAAAATATTGTGAAAAACCCGGACTTGTACCGTGGGTACTAGAAGACGATATAATAGATCATATCAAAAGTCCTTACCAGGATTCGAACCCGGGACCTCATGCTTCGTAGGCAGGTTCACTGCCAACTATTCTAGGAGGCAGGCAAAATAATTACTCTAAAAATATATGATTAAAATCTTATTATACAGCATCATAACAGAATATCATGATATTTATTTGCTTAAGAAGTGCAAGAAAATATGCACCCACACAATAAATGGAAAACTTAGCTCTTGTTTACCTACTTGAAGTATGAAGGAGGATGGCAGGGCACACATTAAGTGTTAAATGTAGTGTTATGAACAACTTCTTAAAGTATATATATTTTTTCTGATATTCAAATTCAAGATAAGTGACTTATGTCTGTTATCTTGAAATTTAAAACCAGAAAAAATCACAGACACCTTATGTTATCATAAGGCGTCTGTGAACTATTTCTATCATGCTAGATTTATGATAATATCTTAAATATGATTCAAAGGACCCCGGACCTAAAGTATGGAAAATGTGGTTTCAGGTAAATATCTTGAGATTTTGATATGTTAAAGATTTCAGAGTGCTGAACAAAAGTCTCTATGGGTGCTACCACTGTTTTCGAGTCCCTTTCAGAGTTTCGACGGATTTTGTACTATATAACATCAGTGGAAACTCTGAACAGGACTCTGAAACAGCGGTAGCTCCCCTTGAAACTTTTGTTCAGAACTCTGAAATCTATAACATATCAAAATATCTAGATATATAACTGAAACCACATTTTCCATACTTTACGTCCGGGGTCCTTTAACAGACAGTTTAATTACTTTTTTTACCGTTTCCTAAGGCCCACTTGCACCATTCTACTAACACGAGATTAAGCGGTTAAACCGTCAACCTAGTGTCAAATTGTACTGGTAACCATGGTAACGCCAAGTTTAACCGGTAAACCCCGGGTTAGTGGAATGGTGCAAGTGAGCCTAAGTTAATCTTATTTTCTTCAATGTAAATTTATTTTACAGATATCAGCAACTGTTCAGAAATAGAACGCCGAAGGCGTACAGGGTAAATTCTTCGAGGAAATCACTTTTTGAAAAAAACAACAATAAGGGTAAGTTAAATAAAATAGGGTTAAATTTAGTATAAGTTGTAAATATGTATATTTTATGTGTATAATGTTAGAATAAGTAATTAGTGTAAATATTGCAACACCCGAATCGGGTAGCATGTAAGATCCTAATATAATATTTAATATCTTTTGTACCTACTACATGTATGCAATTATGGAAGAATAAAGAATAAAGAATAAGTATTTTCATTAAGGTACAAAGTAAGAATGTTGCTAATAATAGAGATATTGTAAATAATTTGATTATAGGTATATCTCATTTAACAAAAATATTTAAAGGTAAACGCGTTTTTACCCGGAACTCCTCTCAATGAACAAAGGGATAATAATGGAAAAGCTTCCAGTTTCAGCTTACGGTTCAAATTTTATTTATGATGATCCTTATTTTACTGAATAACATATTTCTAAATATTATGTTAGCGTAGAAGGTTTTTATTTTTTTCTTACGGACAGATTCGGGCCGTTACAATAGGTATGGAATATATTGATAAAGATCGGCGCGATTCGGGAAATGAATTAGAGATGCACTAGATAAGATATAGTAAAGATATGCGACGTTCCACGGCGAAAGGTCCATTACCCCGACTGAATATTGGAGCGGCGTTAATAATAAGCGTAAGCGCCAGCTGCCATAAGGTACCTTTTGCCGTGGAACGTCACATATCTTTACTATTTCATATCTAGTGAATGTCTAACGGCGCGATATCTTAAAGTTCGAATCGCGTCGGAAAACTCTTCAATGTTCACTTTCGATTTTATGTAGTAGCGCTACGATCGGCTACGATGCTACTGCTGCTACGCCGTAGCAAAGCGTAGCTCATTCAGTATAGTTTACTGTTGGTGTTACTCGCAGCAAAAAGAATAGATAGTATAGAGGGGTCCTGTGTCATAGTAAATGTTGTAGTCACTGTAAATTTACTGCCATCTATCGACACACGACTATAACTCAAAATAAACACGTATAAAATTACCCGAGAATGACTTTTTCTTGATTTCCGAGGCACGTTTTTTTCTTAGACTTTATTCATCTTATACGAAGTTACATATGTCTTTGCTCCCAGTAATAAATAAAACAATCTTGCTTCCTATTTAGCCTACATTCGTCAATACCTAAGGGTTTGATAAAACATCAATTATAACTAACAACGTAACAAGAAACATAAAATTATATTATTAAATAGGGCAAAAAATGCGGATTTCTAGGGATCGTTTATTTTTCCATTAACTCGAGCACGTTACTTTTTAAGGTTCCCTGGCTCCGGATATTATTCCGATAAAACAAAATGTTACCAGATGTTTAATAATATTGTATTTTGTCTAATCTATATATATTGGTATTGACGTGTAAGAGACAGTACACACTCCACAGAATAACTAATAGTACTACGATGCTCCGATATAAATACAACGCCGCGCGACGCGTTCGGCGTAAGCGCCATCGACAATAAGGTCCTATTTCATTGATAACGTCACTTATAATCAGGGGTCGGACAAAAAGTGCGGATGACGTAAAAATGACGTAATCTTGCACACAGGATGATGTTTGAGTTTGTATTTAAACTTCCGTGTGACATGTAGTAACAAAGTAGTATTAATGAAGTAACAAAATAATCGTAAATAAATCCATGGAATTAATAATACAGGTGGTAGGGTGATGTAGTGAATAAAATAAATTTCACGAATAAATGTCTTTTAATATTGCTTACCTTCGTTGGTATATCTTGATTACAGCAAGAGCAGTGTACGTGTTTGTCACGTACCTCCAAAAACGGAAAATTGCCACAATATTCGAGTAAAGTCAGTAAAGATGACATTTTAGAGCGTTTTCTTATACATTAGTAAATATAAATTTTAGCTAAATATAATCGTGAAGATACAATAGCTAAACAATAACGAAGTCAATTTGTTCTTCTGATTGACAATGTGTCAGTCAAAAACGTACTTACTCATTTCAAGTGGCGATATCGTTTAATAAAGAGGTTGATAAATGATAAGTGATAATTGTTTATGAAAATCAAAAATACTATTTGAAATCATCCTATAAGTGGTTTGACGTCATCCGCACTTTTTGTACGACCCCTGCTTATAATAATGAATCCCTATTTCCCTTGGTCACGGCATCACGCGTGAACGGCTGGACCAATTTCGCGCAATTTTTGTGTTGTGTTTTTTATCATCAGGAGATGGTTCTTATGAAAGAAAAAATTAAAAATGTGGAAAAAAATAGATTAATATGTAGGTGAAACGAAGTCATCTTGTGATATATATATTTGATGAACATTAGACAGCTTAAAACAGAATACAAAGATTTTACATACTATTATGAATGTTTGTGTAATTACATATTTTAGGCATACAATTTTATCTTGTAGGTACTTTCTCTAGTGTATTTACTTCGTAAAATATAATAGTTAAGTACCTAAATAATACCTGATTTCTACAAATTGTGTTTCTAAAATGGCATTTGTATTAATTTATGTACTTAATCTTAGCTTCAATTAACTGACGTAAGTTAATTCCACCACGCAGACATAGAAAATTAAAGCCTACTAAATGAAACAGTCTAGACTCTCTGATTATAGCATTTTCATTAAAAATAGCTTTAATACAATTATGAATCTTGTTCAGCCTATTCGTAACAAAAGGACTGGCCGACTTAAAATATACTGCGTGTTTCTTCACCTCTTATATTTTTTTAAAGAAACTGTAACCTTACGATCATGAAGCTAGGATCGCTTTTGCAATGGTAGACGTAAAGTAACTTACGATATTGTAAATTTAGTAAAAGGAATATACTTTGCGGTTCATAATAAGACGGGCTATAAATATAAACGGGTTAGCGAGGAACATGGACGTACCTTTGAATAGAATGTGCAACAAAAGGGATTTTCCTCTGTCCGCCTTTCAGTCCCTTGGAAACATAAGCGCCATTAATCCCTGAGTAAACTCTGAGGGTAAATGAAAATAATGTTATCATGAGCATATTTAGGGTTCTGTACCGAAAGGGAGACAAAGTTCAAGTTTATTTTGTACTAAGCTTCTACAAGGCGTTCAATGGTTCATTCGATTGTGTGTCTCCTGATGTGTAAAAAATATTTCTTACATTGCTTAATGCGCAAACCTTCCTTACGATACGTTGTATGTTTATACTTAATACTTCCGAATTACATTGAGTGCATTACTTATTGTTTTAAAAAAATGCAGATTAATATTTGCTTATTTCTTGAATAGTTTAACTTTTAACAAAATAAAAAAAATATAACACATAGTCTTTAGAGTCTTCGTTTTCGTCTTGCCTCATCATATTTTTTAGTTATTATTTGTGATGTTTCACGTAAAAAGGTACCTTATGGCGGCTGGCACTTACGTCGCATAGCGCCTCAATAATATTGGAGAGGCGTTAATGATAGCGTAAGCGCCAACCGCCATAGGGTACATTTACCCGTAGGACGTCACATTTATTCTACTTAATAAAAAAACATACACAAAAACACAAGTGTATATCTGTCTTCGTCATTGTTTAATATGGGACTTTCACAATTTAAAAGACACAATGTGCTGCTTTAATCTTTAGGTCAACCAACAAGGACCATCGCGCACTTGCGACATCCACGCGCTCTAAATCTGTGACAGGCTGGCTCCAGCGCCGCGGAATATTACACCATTATTGGATACCAAATCTTATTTCTGCAATGCTGTAGGTATATTAGTGCGGAAATAAGGCTGTTTTGCTGATGTTGCAGCACTGCAGTAGGCAGAAACGTAATTTGTTTTTGGTGTCCAAATAGCAGTAGGTAATCAAATTCGATAAAATACAATTTTGTATTATTATATAACTAATCTTTAATAAATATCATAAACGTATTTTAAACCTTGTAGTTAGTGTTTAAGACATTTACCTAGCAATGTACAAATTGCAGAACATTCCCAAAAAGCGGAAACGTTCTCGAGAATGTTCTCAGAACATTCCTGCAACATGGAAATTATTGTTTAAACAAGAGAATATACTTGAAATAAAGTTTAAATAGGCATAACTTAAAACTAAATGTTATTATGCATATATTATTGTCTATTACAGTTAGCTATTTTGTTGATGTGATAAATTTACGAATAAGTTGCTTAAATTCTCACTGTATATCAGAGAACATTGCGACTTTCGACAATATTTTCCAAAAATTTTTTTTTGGTTCATTAGAATCTAGAGGCCTCTATCTCCCGCCATGCCAAATCTCAGCGCGCTCCGACCAACTTAAAAAATAAATAAAAAAAAGTCGGCCATTTTGTTTTTTTTAATGCAGATTGTTTTGTCTCGGGGCCCTCTATGACATTTGGTCGAGCACCCCCTACCTATCACGCACCGTCTAAAAGTTGCCATACAAAATAAAAGTGGCCAGTTTTCCCGCAATTGTAGCGTTTTTCCAAAATAAAATGTTTCATAAGTATCTAGGGGACCCCGAGATTCCGTGACCAAAATTTCAGCCCGCTAGGACAAAATTAAAAAAGTTTTAAAAAAAGTCGGCCATATTGAAAAAAAATGGCGGCGTCAAAAACTGCCAGGGTCCCTCTATGACATTTGGTCGAGCACCCCCCACCTAAGTCTGACCGTTTGGCTGGGCCGTCATACATTTTTCTGACCGGAAGCGGACGACCAAAAGTCGGAATTTTATGGGGGTAAGGACTACACCTAAACTATCGTGAATATTCATGGTATAAACTACGATAAATAAATAAATTCTCGTTCTCGAGAACATTCTCAGAAGTTACCGAGAATTTCTCATGTGGAAAGTTTCGCAACTTTGGAAAGTTCTCGTGCGTGCATTGCTACATTTACCTAGATATATTTAATTTCAAAGTTTTATTTATCTATACCAAGAGGCATATTCGGATTGTAATAACAGGTTATGAATTTGAGCTGGATTTGTAATGGGTAGGTATATGAACTGTCAAATGCCGATTTTGTTGAAGTCACTTTTGACACTGGCAGATTGCATCAAATATAATTTGATTATAACAAATCCAGATCAAATTCATGACCTGTTATTACAATTAGAATATACCTCCTGACCGCATAATATCACTGCATTCATATCATAACCCATCCTCAAGGTTGTTACTTTACAACAAAATTGTATTCCGCAAAAAAGAAAGCTTTCTTACCTCAAATGTCCTTCGGACACAACGAATAGTGGCCGGGGCACATAATGAATTGCATAAAGCACTATATATCTCCTAGGTGCGGATACTAAAGACATTTTCCCGTAAGCCACCAAGAAACAAATATATTGCGATTTGCTCCTTCATTTTCCCACAAGGTATTTTATTGCTTTGGGGTCTCTCATAAATTCCGTACTCACTCAGAAAGAAATATAAGGACTGCGGATAGTCGGCTCAGAGGAAATTGGTGCGTGGCGGCGCTTACTAACTTATTAGGTTATTTTTCACACATAAGCGGCGACGACCGGTCCGTATTTGACGACCGGTCTGGCCTAGTGGGTAGTGACCCTGCCTATGAAGCCGATGGTCCCGGGTTCGAATCCTGGTAAGAGCATTTATTTGTATGATGATACAGATATTTGTTCCTGAGTCATGATTGTTTTCTATGTCCATGACCACCGGCTTCACAGGCAGGGTCACTACCCACTAGGCCAGACCGGTCGTCGAACGGTACATTGAGAGAATTAATTTAATACCAACAATACATTAAAGGCAAATGAATAAGTAATACCGAATTCGAATGAACGTTCCATTTCGGAAATGTATTTCGTTGACGTCAGATCAAATCAAATTCATAGGAAACCAATTACCGAAATTGAAACGACCTGGATTTAATTGGACCCCGTATTACATAGCATTCACCTGTGATTTCTACGGTAGCTCTATTCAGATTTGTGAAACATTATCCAATTAATATCATTTTCATTTCAGGATGAAACAGAAAACTGTGTTACGTCTTTCCTGTAGACATACACAAGAGTTAAGGGCTATAAAAGTTAATTTTCTTATTTAACCCTTATCCACGTGATAAGGTCCTCCTTTTATTTAGAGAACTATGATAAAATCATTACCTACATGCCCACAAGCTGTTAACTATTGCCCACAGGACAGAAAAATGTACAGTTCGCGCGAACACACTAGTTTTCTCTCCGGAGGACCTTTTCACGTGGATAAGGGTTAAATAAGAAAATTTACCTTTATAGCCCTTAACTCTTGTGTATGTCTACAGGAAAGACGTAACACAGTTTTTGTTTGTCCCTTCAGTCTCAGTGCGCTTCACTGATAAGTAGACATGAGTGCGGACAGCGAACACTTAAGATTAAAATCATTGATATTGTATTATGTTATCTGAATATCTAGGTCTGAAAGTTAACGCGCCATTTGAAATGGTCGATGAATTTTAGGACATTGGGTAGCTTATCTGATGCGTAATCTAGCTTTTAGCATGTCAATAAATACTGAAGTTTAGTAACTAGACTAAAGCATCAAGCGCTGATTCGAAATAACATACCTACAGTCAGCAGTAGAAGTTGCTAAGCGGGCCAGGTGTTCAAAATGATAGGTAGATAATGAAGAGAATAAGAGTGTGTCAAAGTAATTTTGAACACCTCGCCCGCTTAGCAACTTCTGCTGCTAACTGTTCCTACAAATTTACGAGAATGACTTCATTTTTACTTCACTCGCCCGTGCTATCCGCTCGTACTTTTATACGTATAATTTATGGTGCGAGAAAGAAATCGCTTAGAGCCTTAGAATATCAATAACAATATTTTAGACTTATAATGACGCTACGGTCCAGTAATCCATCAAAATTTAAGTATTCTAAAACATCAATATTCAGTATTCTAAAAGACAATTTATGAGCATTGTGCTAGGAAATTCCGTTTGCAATCATATGTATGTTCAAAACTATATTGCGACCGGTTTTTCACTCAAGAAATTTTATTTAGAAACATATTAAAATCCAGAGTACAAAGCAGAAGTCTTACGAGACGTAGAAACCTTTAGCAAGCGAACCGTGAAAATGTCTATCATTTCTGAAAGGAAAAATATCGCTCATTCAAGCATGTTACACGTTTGCTATGTCCTCGACACGTTGAAACGTCGTTGCCTAGATTACTAACATGTCACCGCGGTCTACTAATCTATCAAACGAGAGAAGCAGCGGGACCAGATGGCAGATGAGTACAAACACAAAACGGGCTTGATCTCACCGAATGTGTGATTTGTGTTTGACTAGTAGGTCTCGCTTCTCGCTACGTGATCTCTGTGACCTACTAACTGTGTCAGATGACCGGTCCGGGAATTTTAAGACTTCAGTCGGAGTCCGATTCAGGTTTGTGGCAGTTTTGAACTGGTTTAGATATGTTACGATATTGACGATCATCTTAGTCATTCTAGCGCATCTCACGCACAACTTTCACTTTCACCATAGAGAAAAAAATACATAGAGTGCTCACTCCATACATCAGCTTTAGTACCAAAATGACTATTATTTTCGTAGTCGACATCTAGCATCGAGTAGCGGAATTATCAGTACCGCTACTTGACAATAGATGTAGCACCGACCGAAAAGACTAAGTAATGCTCAACAAATTTTTCAGCTAATATTATAACCGGATTAACCGGAACTCTATTTTCAACGACTTCTGCTTTTAATATTAGTATTAAATTGTTGTTCAAAACGATTTTCATGAGTCGCACCACGAGAGAATTCTAGTATCGAGTAGCGGTACTGATAATTCCGCTACTCGATGCTAGATGTCGACTGCGAAAATAGTGGTCGTTTTGGCACCAATACTGATGTATGGAGTGAGCACTCTATTCTTACTATATTTCTCTATGACCAATCAGATGTGAACGATCTTCAAGGTCGTATCAAAATGAGATCAAAACCGTAACAAATTGTCAAGTCTAAATCGGGCTCTCGTGTCTTGTTATATACTCAGGCCGCGTAGCCAAACTGCCAATCGCTTACGCTCCGTAGCGATCGAAACGCAACTGTCACTGTCGCACTAATATGGAAGAGTGATAGAGAGACACTAAGCGTTTCGTTGTCGAAGCGATAGCGATTGTCATCTTGGCTAGGCCGGCAGTTTATACAGATAAAATTTTCGTTAAATGTTAGTTTGAATATTTAATCTAAACCCGTAAAATATGATGACCTCAAGGGATTCCCGATTCAATTTTTCGAGTATATTTGGACCCAACCAAGTGCGGTTGCTTCACCAAAAGGAAACTTTCCAAATTGGAATAGTTCCCCGGATATTTCTCGCGTTGGCATCCATCTTTGTGGGGGCGGGCGGTGGGGATGTTGGGGGCAGTTGGTTTTTTCGCTCGTCACAATGTTCGTTTTGTGTACAAGCTATTTTATCATTGCTTTGAAGGATAGTTCTGTCCGGCCGGCCCGACTCTTGATATGTGCGCTGCTGTTGACTTAGCGATCACTGGAATTTGTTTCAAAAACAGAGTACTGCTAGATAAAATAAATGCGTGTGTTTATTTTGTTACTTTCACAAACATTTACAATAAAATCGTGAAAACAAACGATTTAAATACGTTATAGGCATCCGTTGTTTATGGCGAAGATAAGCCAAAGCTATCGGGACTCCGGTTTATCTCGGCAATTCAGGATTCTACATAGCTGTAAATTTTTTGCCGGTTTTACGATTTACGAGGTTATAAATTCTGAACGAATGCGGATAGTAAAACGGAAAGCTGAGTGAATTTTTCAACATGCCCTTATTACATTTACGCTACATGTTGTTTGTGGGTAATTTTATTGCCGATGACGCGATCGTAAAAGTGTAATGCGTGTTAATAATCATGTTTACATACGGACGTTTACATTTTCAGTAATATGGTGCTCATTAATGGAACGCGCCTGGCGTCCGTTGAAGAAGAAAAGGATAAAACGTTCGCCGGGTGAGTGGGGATTGGGGGTGCAACTAGTAATAAAATAAGAGTTAAGGTCTCTGCCCACTACACCGTATCATACCATACCTGCCCATGCCTGATACGTCCATAGCACGGCAGAGACCTTTATTACATCGATAAAGTTTTAACATGTTAGTTGTTATATGTGTGTTTGTAAATTGTGACGGTGCGTATAGCGAGTTTTTACCTTGCTCCGTGTATGACTGGGAAACATTACTTACCTACCTGACAGATTATAGCTTTCAAATTGTTAGTAGGAAGATGTCGTCTCATGAACATGAAAGTCGAGGTGACATTCCAACTGCAGCTACATTACTGTTGCCGCGGGCACTGTATCTGTTAATTCCCTTGATAAAATGAGTACCTAACGTTCAGCTCCGCATAAAGTAACAGTCCATTTCCAACGACAGCAGCACTACCATTCATTTCACTATGTAAATTGACAATTACACCGACGGCGACGCTTTCGTACTAGTAGTACAGCTGCGGTCAGAAATGGAATGTTACCCTTACTGACATTACATGTTTTTGTCGTTCAATCCCTTACTCATTGTAGCAAGGAAATTGTCAAATACAGCGCCTTCGTCAAGGCCGCAGCAGTAATGTTCGCAACAGTCGCCTCCGACGTCACCTTCGTTCTTGCCACACCTTACTTAGTCATCGTTTGTATTTCCCTCAACACGTACGCCGCATATAACTAGCCAATATGCTCCATCTTGTAGCTGATGTGATGTGTGTGTGCGTGTGTGTGCAGACTCTCGACCAGAGCTGGTGTACACGTTCATCGAGCAAGCAGTGCAGCCTGGAGCGCAGGTGGCGTTAAAATGCTCGGCGGTTGGCGAGCCGCCGCCTCGATTCAAATGGACGCTCGACTCGCAACCAATACCGCCGCACCATGGGTCAGTTACAAATAAATAAATATTATAGGACATTTTTACACGATTTGACTAAGCCCCATGGCTCATAAAGGCTTGTGTTGTGGGTACTTAGATAACGATAGACATAATATATAAATACTTATATACATAGAAAACAACCATGACTCATAACAAATATCTTTGTCATCACACAAATAAATGCCCTTACCGGTTTACGAACCCGGGACCATCGGCTCCATAGGTCAGTAGGGTCACTAGTGTCACTATTACCCACTAGTCCAGACCGGTCGTCAAGTTATATATTTATAAATTGTAAAAAGTCAGACATCTCAATCAGTTTTTTATAGCTGGGTCACTTTTATGAGTGAGACACAGTAAAAAAGTATTATGGCCGCCTGGACTGGTTGGAGGATTAGCTCTAATTTTTATCATGTAACTAGTTTCAGACCTAAAACTGAGCTAGTTTCTAATAAAAATCACGCGCAACTTCATAATCACCGCCTGAGATAAGTAAAAGACAAATATTAAAAATTTCGTAGCTACTAGGTACTTTTTATTTTTCCTGATCACGTCAAAGCTGCAATTATAATTCATATTATTATAGTACGATGATGAAATGTTGGTAGTAATGAATATATTTGTGGGAGTCTTATTATTTCAGTCAGTTATAAAAAAAAATCCTTCCATTTTATCTCAATGAGACCCTTTTAAGTATGGCGACGACATTTATTACATCTTGGGAAGCGTATAACCTCCGGCGATCGGCCCTTACTCGGATCGTTTGGTATTGATGTACAAAACAACGCAAGCACTACGCGTTATGTGCAATAAATAAGCTTATAGCCAGCTAAAAGGCTAGTGGAGTGGTCGAATTTGCGATTATTTTTATGTTTAGGGCGGTGATAACCGAGGGGAGAGACAGCGGGCCGGCGGGGATGGGGCCTGGAGGTAACTACGTCTTGTCGACGCTGTCGCTGAGCAGTGCGAAGGTCGAGCACGGTGGAAGATACGAGTGCCGCGCCAGCAACGCTCACGGCTCGGTCGCTCACGCTGCCAGGCTTAACGTCTATGGCAAGTATCTAATTAACATTTCCTGTCCGTATTAGGTACTCTTAAAATAATGGCCGAAGACTGCTCAAAACCGGGAGGAATGGAAAAAACGGAAGGGAGGCCTAGATATGTCAGTGGACGTTTCTTCAAACACAAACGTCACTTTTTACATGACACATTTAATCCATTATCGTTTCTAGATCTATTAATGGACGTATCTTAAAGTTCGAATCGGGCAGTTAGTATTTAACTGCGTTAGTTAATTACCTACTAATTAGTAATTAGTATACTAACTGCTATCGCAGGCAAGTTTTTGGTACTCGATATTCTTATGTGACATCAGTCGACGAGCTGTACTTACCATTAAAGATTTATGCTATAATTATTTGTTTGAAGCTTTTAAATAGGTAATTTAAAACATCCCTTTTAATTGACCGTTTAGAAATAAATCCTGTATGGCCTATTTCTGATCGACAATTTCGATTTAAGTCTAAATCTTTGGGTTCTCGGACTCTAGGACTGTTTTTCAGTTATCTTTCGCTGCCTGACCATGTATCATTGTTCAAATCGTTTAAAAAAGTTTAACAGCTCTATACCGCGTGTGGTCTGTAATATGAGCAAAAAATTAAACTGTAGGCTGTACCCCTCATACTGACCAACATTTGTTCAGCGACTTTTAAAAATAACTTGTGGTTTCATTTTTAATTCACTTTAAAGTTTATTCTAAGACGCATTGTATTGCGAATTTTGTTATGTTTAAATGCGTGACTAGCAACGTCAATCACAATGATATGGCATGGCGATGGCGTCCATTGAAGATAATATTTATTTTGTATGAAAAATAGGGAGTCTAAATACTTCATAATTTTTGTAAGTTGTTGAACTAAAGTGTCACGTTTGAGGAGTAGAATCTATGTTTTAGTTATTCGCTCGTGTTAGGTACAGGCCACACCCGGTATACACTGATATTACAGTAGACACTAGAGCTCGTCTCAACGGAGATTTCCCACGTTTAGTCACATTAGGAGAAGCGGGTTAGCATAAATTAGCCAAATTGTGCCGATAAGCTTATGCCACGAATGAAGCTTTGCGGGAAGATCTCGCACCCGCAATAGTCTCCAATCGTATTAGGGCATTTCTCAGGAGGGCCGTTTTTACGTGTCCGGGGCAGTAATTGATTGAATTTACTGTTCAATAAATCTGAATTAATTTAGGCATGATCTTCAGCTTATATTCTGTCTGGGACACTATCAAATTATTTATTTATTATTTATATAATACCAGAAAAAAAAATTCAAATGCCAAAAATGATGTTCGGTGGGCGTGTCCCGCACCCAGATTTTATGAAACAAAAAATTATTACTCAAGATGGGGCATTAGATCGGAGTTATTATGGGTATTCACGCATAGGGTATTAGTTAGCTTATCATATTCTTTATATCACAATAATGTGTTTGCTCACCACATTGAATAAAACCAAATTTACGATGTGTCCCGGGCTAGTGACTGATATCGGTGTAATTTGCAAAACATGTCAGTACTCCTTCAAAGTTGTAGACCAGGAACTCAGTGTCTCAAACATAGTATGCTTTAGTTGTGCCTTAACCGTTGAATAAAGTAGAGGTACAGTCACAGTACAATAAAGTGATTTTTTAAACGTTTCTCCGGCCTTCGCTGGGTTTGGTCCTATGTTTTTTTGAGATCGGTGGTGCAATTTACTCCGAAAGTTTTAGTGCAATTATCGTTATGTAAGTGATTAAGAAGTCATCGAAAGTACGTAAATCCACCATTATTACATCTCTTCTGTATCGTTCATGCTATTTCTGTAATTGCTAAAAAGCGATTAATTTTGATATCGCTGGTGTTGATTTCCCTGGTTTCGGTGGATTTTTTGACCACCGATATCAAAAAAGTGATCACTGAATTCAAATCCTGCTTTGTAAACTAGTTTGTTGTACTAATTTATCATGTCTAAAAAGTGAAAGATACGTTGTACAAACGTAAAATTATGTTTGTAAGTAAATTATGTCATAGTAGGTACACAAAATCACTAGTTCACTATGAGCTAGTAGTTTTTTAAACCAGACGTATAGACCCAATGTTTCTTTCTCTGTCTGATATTCTTTTCCAACCAATTAAGTAAATTATGTTCGTTGTGTTCTGTATCACCGGAGGCCCTACACCTCGATACCTTTAAACATGTCAGCCATGTTAAATAAATGTAGGTAGTCAATTAGATCCCACTTTTTTTTAAATAACTTGTGTTTGTAAGTACTATGCAAGGTGAACCCAAGGGACAGGATGTACAGAACAAGGGATTAAAAATAAAATAGCATTCTAATGTCGAGATCGCTTCAAAGGCACTGAGAGT
Organism: Cydia fagiglandana; assembly: GCF_963556715.1. Lineage (NCBI taxonomy): Eukaryota > Metazoa > Arthropoda > Insecta > Lepidoptera > Tortricidae > Cydia > Cydia fagiglandana. The sequence goes on along the minus strand of NC_085949.1, from coordinate 11,044,417 downwards.
ACCTACTGATCGATATAATAAGGGATAAAGGATAGCCATAGAGACAAATTGAACACAGCAAATGTTTTAACAATCCTCAATGTCTTATGTCTTTGTCAACAACTTTGTTACAATTTAGCTCAAGTGTTTGAGGGTGCTGGAGATCATAATTAATTGGTAATTGGATCTTCAAGCATTACTCGACTACTTCAAATATTATAGTTTTAAATTGACGGAGTTCACGCTTTTAAAATCTTTTATTAAAAAAATACTTGTTTTCCGTATTGCATCACATTGCTTTATAAGTACATTAAATATTTAATGAGCATTGAACACCACTCAAGAGTGTATTGTTTATCGGGTGCAGGAAACATAAGTTTTTTTTAGATGCGTGTGCGGTCGGATTGCGTGAAACAAATATCTTCTCCTTCATGGATATAATAATGCAATGAATAAATGATTATAATGTGCGAATTTGTGGTCTGAAACTCGTTTCAGGACCACCCATCACCCTATTATATGAGGCCAGTCATATAGTGTGGGATATCTTCTAGAGATGTTGATTTATAAGCCGTAATTTGGTTATTTTAAAATCTTGAGTCTATATCTATTAAATTTATGTAAGCGTTCGAGACCATTAGCCTTGTTACATCGCTTATCAACAAATAGGATTGAAAAATATGATTAAAATAATTATATAATTGAGATGTAAAACTTAAATGTGATTTTGGTGTAAGCATTATTGAATTCGGTGACGCAAATTGATTTCAGTGCCTGCACATGATTTCGGTGTTTTTTAAATCTCAAATATCTTGAAAACTATAAGGTTCTAATGGAGGCCTCCACTACCAATATTTTTTATATTAAGGGTAGATTTTAGCAAATAAACTCGCATATTATATAAGTTAAAAAAAAATTTTGGCACCGAAGTCAGGCACCGAATGTCATCTCTGAGAATCGCCCATTACTTAAGTGGCTTATCAACATTACGATTTCTATTGTAGATGTCTTTTTGAAGTATAAAATCAATGAAAAAAAATGATAAAGATTTCAAAGTTGTGCAAATCAACAACCTGTTTTGTTGAAAATATTAAACTATTGCACCTTGAAAGAATCTAAAGTAATTAATATTCGTTAAAATTACGTGGGCTATTGGTTCGGTAGAATTCACAAACATTTTCACAAGTCAACGTTCTAGAAATATATTTACATGACATTATTGTCAGTGTCTTAGAGTCGTGTTAATATGTTTTTGGAACGCTGGCTTGAGAAGATGTTTGTGAACTGGATTGCACTTAGCTTAGGTACCTACCTACTAATATGTATGGCATAAAATTTTGAATTAGTATTTTGTTTTGAAGTACCTAAATAAATAAAACATTCATTTGTATAATATTTAGTATGATTGCTGTATTTCACAATTTATTTTAGGGCCCCCATATATTCGATCTATGAGTCCTGTAAAAGCAGTCGCTGGTTCAGACACAACAGTGTGGTGTCCATACTACGGATTCCCAATTGAGTAAGTCAAACGCACAAATATCTATTACCTATACCTGTTTTCACACATTTCCTAAAACACGCTCCACTTTTTACTTTCCGTAATACACAGAAAAGCATTCGTATAGAAGTCTCAATAAAAAGTGACTCATATATGTACTTGCTTTTGAAAAATCACATTTGAGGAGACCAAAGAAAATGGACATGTTTAATACAACGCATTATACAATTAAAGTACCTAACAGTTTCAACACGAGGACCGAGGAAGCGAACTGTTATCCCGCTTGCCTCCGACGCCCTTGCGACAGAAACCCTTTTTTTTTTTAAGAGGGGAAATGCTTTACGCATACCACCCGGCGCGGGGACGGGCCGGGATTAGCGATGGGCGAGTCGAGTTATCTGATTCGAATAATCCGAATCAACCTACAGATGAGTTGATTCGAATCAAGACTATTGGCAATCCGAATCAACTCGGCCACTAAACTGACTGGTAACTTGGTATCCGATCCGCTGACTCGGCGAATGAATCGCCAATTCACCAACTCTCCGAGCCGAGTCAACGCTACGCTAAGGCCATTCAAAAATAAACCTTAATTCGATCGAGCCCGAAGGTTCTTTTTACAACAACTGCCGCTTGATTGGCCGTTTCAATCCGAGTTGACTGGTACTATGACCATTCAAAAATAAACCTTAATTCCGTTGCCCGAAGGTTCTTTTTACAACAACTGCCGCTTGATTCGCCATCCCGAGTCGAGTTCACTGGTAGTATGGCCATTGAAAAATAAACCTTAATTCGGTGTCCTGAAGGTTCTGTTTACAACAACTGCCGCTTGACTCGTTTGCGGCTCCGCGGCCCGTGACCTTGTCGCGAACCACGCAAACCGTCGAGTCGAGTCAGTTCGAATTTCAACTCGGATCAGTGGCCGAATCGATTCGAATGATTCGAATCGAAAAAAAGTGGACTCGTCACATCGCTAGCCGGGATGGTTATGTGGGACTCCCTGTTGTGGGCTAATGAGACCCCAGGTTTACCCACTAAAACCCCTCTGTTGCCGCCTCGCTGCTATATGGCGAGGTCCCAGGAACGCCGAAGTACTCTTCCGCAACCTCGCCAGTGCGACAGAAACCCTACCGCAGCCCATACCCTTAAGGCCCTGATCGACGGGCGAGCAAAACCGCGGTTTTGCGGCTCATCGGTAATGCTTGCCGGTGTATCATTGCAATACCGCGGTATTATATACCCACGAGCCGGGCTCGTGGCTCGTCAAGTATCTAGTCAATCAGGGCTGACCGTAAAACCGTCGCTGTATAACCGCGGTATAATAACTCGTACGTCGATCACCCGCTTTACGCTTCTTTGAGCTCCTAAACAAAGATTTTTCGTTTAACTGTAAGATACAATAAATTAATTAAACATGCTTTATCTTTTTATAGTTCAGTAAAATGGGACGGAGGAACTGGCAACGATCCTAGATATCAGCAAATCGACGGTCAACTCACCATAAGTAATGTAGACCGAAATAGAGACCAGGGCGGGTGGGTCTGCTCCGTCCTGACACCTGGCGGGGAACTTGCACGGCGAGAGGTATATTTTATTCATTGTTTCAATATGCTCAGAATTTCAAATAACCTTAAGACTTGAAAGGCTACTTCTTATTATTCGCTTAAAAATATTCTCTCTTACGTTGGGTATTGCGTTACTTTGTAGTGGTTGTGTAGTACCTACAGTTTCTAAAGAAACGTCTTTCGTGGAAATACAGGTTCACGTGTACAATGGAGTTTTTAGTAAATAGAAATAACGTTAGCTTTAATACCCCAATATAAAGCAGACTAAAAGTATCAGATAGGTATACGCTTTTGTAGGTTTAGCTTTCATCTCTATTCTCGCTACAAAGTATTATATAAAATGCTATAGAACGTTATCCGATAGGATTCCAATTTTCAGCCGGGTGCAAAAATACGTGGAATAAAAATGCATGAGATCTGGTATCAATGTATGCATACTAAAATTATCATACCATTGTTGGTTATGACTTTAAAAATAGGTTCAAATCAAAACTGTTTACAAGTTTAGCTCTATCTATAGAGCTACTTACTGAATAAAATTCCGCGCAAAGCTTTAAAATTAATGAAATTGTACAAATACTCGTATAACGTTTAGATTATTTAGAATACTTCAGCTAACTTATTTCCGAGATAATTAAACGAAAGTATATCACTGCTAAAATTAAATCAAATTTGAACAACAATAGTAGGTACGTTTAAATTACTATCGCTATCAGGCGTTAGCGAGTGCACACAAATCACTGTAAGTACGTTCACGTCCGTACATTGCAAAGCCCGAGTGTGAAATGTGTAAAGTTACGTTTTTCCAGGTGCAAATAACGGTGGTCTCGCCGCCCGTGCTTTCGCCCATCGTATTTCCACCTGGCTTAAGGGCTGGCGACCGTGCGCAACTCACCTGCACTGTCACCTCTGGCGACATGCCCGTCTATTTCTCCTGGCTTAAAGATCAAATTAACATACCTAGCGCACTACAGGTAATTTTGAAACTTGTGCTAGTATCATTAAAGTCGAGTTTAAATTCTAACTGTTTATTACATTTTAGGTCGATGAGCGAGGTGCTGAATTTTACAGCATGTTGCTTTTTAAAAGTCTCACAGCTGCTCACAGCGGAATCTACACATGTGTCGTCACCAACACTGCCGGCAAAGCTAATACGTCTGCGGAATTAGCTATCAAAGGTATTCGATTCCTTTTTTCGAGTTTCTTTTTTCTATTTCGGTGAGCTCACGCGTTAGTTCTGTTTCAGTGCCTCCGTATTGGCAGATCGAGCCTTCGGACACGGCGGTGCTGCTCAACGGATCGCTAACCGTGAGTTGCGAGGCTCGGGGGCATCCTTCACCGGCTATTTATTGGACCAAGTTCTCTGGTAAGTTTTAATCTAAAAATAGCGTCTACTTAATTGTTCCCCTGCGTTTTTAAGGGTTTCGTACCTGAAAAGGAAAAAACGGAACCCTACTCGGTCTAAAATGTCGAAAAAAATATACAAAATTGTTCTTTACCTATAGATGACAGGAAAACCTACCTATTAGAAATGAGCAGTCAAGCGTGAGTCGGACTTATGTACGGAACCCTGGAAACGCGAGTCCGACTCGCACTTGGCCGGTTTTTTTTAATAATTTATTATGATTTTTTTAAAAAAAACGTTACGCGACAGGCAACTACTTATTTTTAACCCATTTTACTCTAATCAGGACACATTGTGGTTTTACCTCTACGAAGCATTTCCGCTACATTCTGGGATACCCATGTTATCGGCTACGACGTAGCGCTACAATTGTAGGTCAGCACTGAATGTGTTAACCCTTTTCCAGGCCGCACCAATCTAGAAAAGGGTTTCCCAAATAATCTACAAATATTCCGATTTTTGGGTGGGTTGGGGTTAAACCGCTCTTTAACCAACATTCGCAAATATTAGTTAATTTAAATTCTTTTTATATTAGGTAAATAGGCCACACTTATCCCGTAGCCATAAGCCGTATTGACCTTATTATTTTTGATACTCAATTACACATCTTTAATAAAAATGTGCTCTGTGAGGATATCTATTTATCTTCATATGTGTGTACGTAAAATATTACGTTATCTTACATCTGAAGAAATTATTTGTTAACAGGCAGTGCCGAAACGACGTTAGGAGCGGTCTCGGAGCCGGCGGTACTCAACAACGGGTCTCTAAGACTGGAGTCGGCGCGCGCCGAACACTCCGGCAAATATCGGTGTCGCGCCGACAACGGCGTCGCACCCGCGCTGTCCAAAACACTCACCATACACGTCAACGGTAATAAACATACCTACAGATGTAATGCATAGTGCCGCTGCAGGACACCATCGCAAGCGTCGACTTCTGGGGCCAAATTCGACACGTACAACTGTCAGATTTCGCATCCACGTCAAATCAACAGTTGATTTTATCCCATACTGAGTTATGATTCCATCAACGGTGGATAATATCATTTGATACAACCAAAACTCCACTCTAAACTAAGGATGGTTCGGTTTAGTTTGCTTGTCACCCTAACTATGGATTGTTAATGTTAAATTTTGACATTGTACGTATTCGAGAACTTATGATTTTTCCCACATCAACGGGATATCAACACGATACGTCAAACGTCGCTTGTCGAATAGGAGTCCGGCCGAAGTGTGTGATGTTTCGGTGGTACCGGGGCAACCTGCAGAATCCTACACCAAGTCAGACTGATAGAATTAAATAAAGAAAACAGTTTAAATTGGTAATGTGAGTTTTATTTTATATAAGAATCGCCATTACACGTTACTCATATTAGCAAGAATTAGGCACGAGTGACATTAGACATAGAACGTCGGATACCGGAAGTAAGTTTTAAACTACATGTCATCAACACAAATAAAATAAACCACCACAAAGGTGCAATTACATTGCTATATTTCTAACACCCTTTCTCAATGTAATTACACTTTAAAAACTTAATAAGTATTCTCAACAAATACATTAACAACAAACTTAAATGTTCTCCATACCACACAACACAAGAAAACGTGTGAGCAATTCCCTGTTTAGGGCTTTAGTGAGCATGTCTGCTGGTTGATCACTAGTTCTAACATATTTCAAAGTTAATTTATTATTCTTAACCAACTCCTTAATAAAGTGGTATCTAATGTCAACATGTTTCAGGCGCTTAACAGTATCTGTGCAAGCAACTGAAATGGCTGACTGGTTATCACAATATATGTTCACTGGACATACACTATTAATCCCGAAATCATTCAACAAATTTATCAACCAACAGGCTTCGCTGGCTGCAACACTAAGTGCAACATACTCTGATTCCGTTGAGGATAAACTGACTGATACTTGTTTCTTTGAACTCCAAGATATCAGACAATTTGAAAATTTAAACAAGTAGCCTGTGGTGGATTTTCTATCTTTGAGATCACCACCCCAGTCTGCATCACAGAATCCCTCTAAAACATCATTTTCACATTTATATACTAATTTATAATCTAGAGTATGTTTGACATATCTCAGGACCCTTTTTAATGCTGTCAATAACATCTCATTTGCACATTTTTGATATCTACTCAACAAGGCTCTACTCAAAGACAGCAAAACATAGGTCAGGCCTAGTACCAGACACTGCATACATGAGACAGCCTATAATTTGTCTACAAGTCTTTTCAATATTTTTATCTACAGTGCCTCTATCAGCCTCAAATATTTTACTGTTAATATTCACATCTATTGGTGTCAACATAGGTTTGCAATTTTCCATCTTAAATCTTTTAAGTACATTCTCCAAATAACTCTTTTGACTCAGTTCAGTAATGCCTGTTTGCACATTTTGTTTTATATTAATACCTAAGTAATCTGACACTAGCCCTAGGTCTTTCATTTTGAACTCTTTATTTAATTTGTTTTTAAGTTGTTCCACTTCATTTTCATTTGACCCAAAGATTAACAAATCGTCTACATATAGCAACAGATATGTTTGGCTAGTTTTATTACACTTTGTATACAGGCAAGAGTCACAACTTGACCTAGTAAAGCCTTCTTTAACCATTACTGAATTAAATGTTTCGTTCCAACATTTTGGTGAGCTTTTAAGTCCATAAAGAGACTTATTTAGTTTCACAATAGTTTTACTACCCTCATAGACACCTTCTGGTAGGCTAACATACACATTTTCATTTATTTTACCATATAAAAAGGCTCCCGTCACATCCATCTGAATTATAGGCAATTTAAGTTTAGTTGCAATTGCTACAAACAACCTAAGAGTTGACAACTTGGCAACTGGGGCATAAATGTCATTTAAATCTAATATGTCATCTTGTTCGAAACCCCTAGCAACTAACCTGGCTTTGTACTGCGGAGTGTCCTTATTACCACTTTTAATCTTAAACACCCACTTACTACTGATCACTTTCTCACTTCCTGGATCACTCACTATTTTCCAAGTGTCATTATCTTCCAGTGTCTTCATTTCTCGCTTTATAGCTTCAGACCATTTGTCAGCATCATGTCGGGTCATCGCCTCTTTGTATGTTGTAGGCTCATTTTCTGTAGTGCGGACACTCTGACAGTGACAGTTGTAAAATTCAGGTGGTTTTCTAACTCGTGTGCTGGGTTCTCTATGAGGTACTTCATCACTTAGCTCTAATGAGCTGTCACCTTCATCACCTGACGGGATATATTCACTTCCTGATTCCTCTGCACTTGAAGTCACCATTCTGTCACTGACGCTAGGCAACTCCCCTTCTGGCTCATTGCAGGGCTGCTCAGTATTATCATCTTTGTTTTCTGTGGTAGTCACTGTGACCTCATGCTGACTCTCATCTTTTGATTCTTTATTTTCCAAGAAAACTATATCCCTCTTTAGTTCCACATTCTTTGTATCTGGATAGTATACTCTGTAGCCTTTCACAGTATCTCCGTATCCAACCATCAATCCTTTTTCCCCTTTTCGGTCCCACTTCCTCCTCTTCTCCTTTGGAATATGAGTATACACTGGGGTACCGAAGGGTTTTAACCGGTGGATGTCAAAACTTTTCCCTGACCAGACTTCATATGGGGATTTTTCACTATCTTTGCTTTTCCCAGTCCTATTCAGTACAAATGCTGCTGTCACGGTGGCCTCTGCCCACAACTCTTTTGGCAGGTTCTTGGCACTCAACATAGTTCTAGCAGCTTCGACCAGAATACGTATTTCACGTTCGGCTTTACCGTTCTGCTCTGCGGTGTATGGAACGCTTGTCTGGTGTTCTATTCCGCGTCTCGAAAACATCTCCTTCACGTCTTTGTTTACAAATTCTGTTCCGTTATCACTACGAAACACTCGAACTCTGTTTCCTGTCATGTTTTCAGCTTTGTTCAGGAAATCCGAGATACAATCCTTCACCTCGTATTTGTTTTTCACAAAGTAGACTGTTCTGTAGTTCGAAAAGTCATCCTTCAATACGACGAAGTATTTTGAACCGCTTATAGACGCAACTTCCATCGGGCCGCAAGTATCCGCGTGGATAAGTTCGCACGTTTTAGTGGTCACACTTTCGCTGTTACTAAACGGCAAGCGATGTATTTTGCCTTCGAGGCAACTTTCGCACTTGGGAACTGAAGAACTCTTTACATCAATGTTATTTTTCGCAAGCACTTTTCTGACATGATCGAAGTTTTGATGCGCTAATTTTTCATGCCACTCGATCAAGGTACCGTCCAATGTTTTAGCAACACTCGCCACATTGTTTTTAAACCGAAATTCTAAATAACAAGACTTTCCAATTCGTTTTGCGACCGCACAAACTTCGTTATTTTTACAAATTTTGCTTGACGTATCATCTGTCACAACAACATAACCTTTAGCTGTCATACAGTCCACAGAGAATAGATTTGATTTCATTTCCGGAACGAACAAAACGTCGTCTAAGGTTGTTTCAACCCATTCACTCCCGTTATGCACTTCTACCGCCATCTGTCCATGTCCTAGCACACTAAGTCCCGCACCGTTACCTACTTCGACTTTCCAATCATTTTTTGAAAGAAAGAAAGAAAGAAAGAAAGAAAATACATTTATTCACGTCATCATTAGTTACAAAATCAGTTAAATTAAAACAATATATAGGTCTGATGGACGTTAAAAGGACCCCCACTCAGCGTAATGCTACAGCAAGCCGCAGCGCTGATTTTCAAACTTTTGCTCTAGTAAATGTTGAAAATAGTCCACGCTCGCGGCATATATGCTCACTCGATCCAGAATCAACCAAAAAGAGAGTCTTATTACACGGTTCTAACGACTCAGACACGATAAACGCGTTACTTTTCTTCTGTTCTTTGTTCTTCCTAAACCAACACTGTGATTTAGTATGTCCCCCTTTACCACAGTAAAAGCACTTGTTATTATGTCCTTCACTCTTGTTGTTACTATTGTTGCTTCTACACTCACTGGCATAATGTCCAAGTCTGTTACACTTCATGCACTTTACATTCTTTTTATTCTTCGCTAGGAAAGCTGACGAGGACGGGGTAGGTTCTTCACCTTTTTCTTTTACTCTTTCTTCTTCTACTAGTAATCTCGCCACCAAGTTATCCATAGTTTGCTTGTCATCAGGGGCAGACTCCCAAGCTGATACAAAGTGTTTATACTCATCAGGCAACGACATTAAGACTTTTGTAATAACGAACTTATCAGAGACTTCTTCGCCCATCTGTTTGAGCTGATTCTGCATTTCCTGAATCTTTGATAGGAATGTAGACATCTCAGTTCCCGATTCGTATTTAAATTGAAAGAAACGTTGCTGTACGATGTGGATACTTGTCTCCGTCTTTTGCTCATAAACACTCTGCAGTTTCTTCCACATTTCAGCCGAGGTTGAACACGATATAATATGCAGCATGGTGTTCTCCTTCATACGCGTAACCAACAAGGCTTGGGCCTTTGCATCTTTTGTTTCCCAAGTATTTCGAGCACTACCAGCTTCTTCGGGTTTTACGCTCTTTCCCTCGACAATGTCCAACCAATTTTGACCTCGCAATAACACGGTGGTTTGAAATTTCCATATATTCCAATTACTGGATCCTTCCAGCTTTATCAAGCTGTTATTTGTATTGAGATTTAAATCCATCTTGCTGTCCTTCCTTACCCTTTCAGCCGAGCAAGTAAATTATTTTGTACTTCCAACAATGGCGTCCGTACCAGACCTCACTTTTATACCGATCGCCGACACATTTCTTTCGGCGATGAACTTCCTGAATTCTTTAGATAATTTTACAGGAATATGTGGCTGGGCCCATAACCTGATAGAATTAAATAAAGAAAACAGTTTAAATTGGTAATGTGAGTTTTATTTTATATAAGAATCGCCATTACACGTTACTCATATTAGCAAGAATTAGGCACGAGTGACATTAGACATAGAACGTCGGATACCGGAAGTAAGTTTTAAACTACATGTCATCGACACAAATAAAATAAACCACCACAAAGGTGCAATTACATTGCTATATTTCTAACACAGACGGAGTAACGCTGTTACGTCGTCGCCCAAATCTAATGTTTAAGTAATTTGTCTTTGGTTTTTATTTGTAGTCTTTTTGTTGTTTTCGTGTATTCTTATTTTGTAGTTTCACAGTGCCTTAGTTAATTTGTAATGCTGTGGCATTTATTTGAGTAGGTAATAAAAAAAATGTTTACCATCGTATTTTATCGGAAACATTCGTATTTTCCATGCTACTTCGGTCAACCTCAGTACTTTTTGTTCCGAGACTGAGTAAAATAGCAAGACACGTTTTCCATGAAAATATGATGAAAAATTATTATTTATGCACTACATCTGCATGTAGTATTATATTGTAAGACATGCTCTTATAATATATTCTGCTAGTACATATATCTTCATATAGTAATTCGCGTTATCGTTATCGCCCTATAAGGTAAAAAATAAAAAATAAATGTTTTAGAGCCGGCAAGATTCGAGACGCCATCGGTGAATGTGACTGCAAAGCTCGGCGACACAGTGAGGCTGGCGTGTGTAGCCCGTGGAGACAGTCCGCTCTCTACCACGTGGAGTCACTCTGGACGCGCCCTGCCTAATTCTGATTATAGGTAAGGAAAGATCCCTGAGTCGAAGTGTATCCCTAAGGACCACCGAAAACAATAAGATAAGAATAGGTAAGGAATGGTCGAAGATATGGATCTTAATTTTAAAACAAAGTGTGAACAATAATGCTATGGTTCACACTACGTTAAAGCTTTTGTAGGATTTGTACAGTCAGCAGCAATAGTTGCTAAGCGGGCGACGTGTTCAAAATGATCTTGACGCGACTTTATTGTTAAGAGAATAAGAGCGCGTCAAGGTAATTTTAAACATCCCGCTTAGCAACTTCTGCTGCGAGTAAAATCAAAGTCTAACATAGCTACCCGCACACCGAAAGGCTAATGTGTGTTGTCTCATAAAAATACCTTATCCGATGTTTTTCCGTTCCTGAACCGGAAAAACGGACGGAGGCAATTTACGTCTTACATAAAGAGAGTCATAAAAGAGAATTGTAGCTGCGAAGACGGACTGGGTTTATCATAAAAGCGTAATTTTACTAGTAGTTGTTTTATTTGCCAATTATTCCACTATCGCTTAGTGTAGAATTGTTTAGCTTGTCTTTCTTGTCTGTCTTTGTCTACGTGACAATGTGATAATCAATGTGTCCGTCTCTTTCAATCCTGCGGTGTTAAAAAGTGACATTTGCTTTGTCGCGTGGATGACCCGTTCCATCATACGCCCGCAGGATAAATTATTCATCCATTTATGTTATAACTGGGTTAAATTCTTTACAATAGTTAACTTTTAATCTATAAGTATAGTTAAATCTTTATTTTGTATTCTTGTATTTTTTACTGAAACATGTTTTTAGAATGAGCATATCAGAAACCCGAAGCGCAGAAGGCCTGCGAAGTGAATTGGTAGTGGAGCGGGCTGACAGAAGAGACTCCGGCGTCTACCGGTGTCAGGCGACCAATCCATATGGGCGGTCCGACCACTTCGTTCATCTTGCAGTTCAAGGTAAGTAACTGACACTATTATAACCCTTTTTTGGACTACACGGGCCTACAAATCCCGGTCTTTTCATAGGCTTGCGTGGGGATATAGATCCAACACGTAGAGGCCCCTTGGAGAGCTTTACTGTCATATAGAACGCCTGCTGGAACCCGTTCACAGGCGCAACAATAAACACCCATGAACCGGTCGCAGCAGGCATTGGGACTATTGTAGAAAAAGTGAATAGTATACCGGTCTATGGCTTGAAGTTTGGATGGACAATGAGACTGGGCTATTGTAGAGAAGTCTGGACACTTGCCATAACACGTTATCGAGGCAGGTGGTGACCCTATTATTATTAGTCACACCGAAGGCAGAAGATCACGCGGTCGTTCACCAATAAGATGGACCGATCAAGTTAAAGACTCGTCATCCTCTGCTTTCTATACGGTCGTCAGAGACGCGTTGGACAGAAACCGGTGGAGACAGATCATCCGCTCCAGATGCAACCCTGATACTGACCACGATCCTCAGACATGAGGGACCGTCCAAGGAAAGAGAGATTATTAGTAAAAGACGCAAGTTGGTATAAAACAGAGGAGATGATAGCTTATATTTATTGTTAATGTATATTTTTACGTTTTCTTAGAACCTCCGGAGCCACCGTCAAACTTCAGAGTGTTAGAGACCACATCGAGGTCGGTCCGCCTGCAATGGCGTCGCCCTTACGACGGCAACTCGCCCGTGCTGGGCTACGTCGTGCAGTATCGGAAACACGACTCAACCAGCTCGGATACTTGGAGAGACGCGGACACGCACAATGTGTCGGTCTCGGCGCATAACTTGGACAGTTACTCTGAGTATGTTGAACTATTCAATGTTGTAGGAGGGGTGGGGAGGGGGGTGGGGGGAATTCAGAGCCAACGTTACCCCCTAAGGCAACAGTTATATATTTACCACCACAATTTAGACTTCATTAAAAAATGATCGAGTTTAATTTTGCGTAATTTCTGACATCCTTAGTAAGGGTTCAGTAGAATTTGGGAGATAATGATAAATGATAACTCAAACTGAGACAGGCTGTTAAGTGTCCACCTTGTGTGATATCCTGCTTGCATGTGGTTACATTTCTAGTCATTGTCTACAAGGTATATTCATTAACTAACCTTCACAACAGAATCAGGCGTGGCTCACTCCGTACACAGAAGTACATCCGGCCCACACCAATTTTGGTGGCTAGCCATAAGCCGCGCGTGGCGCTGTCGCCACCTAGCGGTCATATCTGTCCTAATCGTAACAGATGCGTTTTGTTAGAGAGTGAATCTTCTGTACTTACGTAGTACTATTATTTATTCTGTGACAGAACCGAAGGCGCCACGATATCCGGCCTCGAGCCAGCCACCGCTTACCTGGTCAGAGCTCGCACAGTGACGGCTCAATTTGCGTCGACTCATACGAGAGCGCTGCTCGCTCTGACGTCACATGAACCGCCGGCGCGTGCGCCGCTGAGTCTGAGGGCTTCGGCTCCGAGGGCTTCCACTATTGAACTAGCTTGGCAGGTAAGGTTACTACTTATTTACTACTAGGTTCTGCCCTAGACTTCGTCTGCATAGTTAGAATAAGTATTTTCATATACCACTTCCATAGTAAATTCCACCCCACCTTCTCACCCCTGAAGCGAAGGCGGGGTTTGGTTAAAGTGTGGAGAAGTAACATAGAGACAGACAGAGTTATTTTCGCATTATAAATATTAGTAGTGATAATTAAATTCATGATAGGATTAATGAGATGACCTAATTATTTATATTGTGAAACCTACGCTCCACTACAGAGATGATATTATTATAGCAAAAGTTTCCAAAATGTTAGGAAAGCTCTCCAAAACTTCTGGAATATTTCACAGAAAATAAAAAACACTACACGTCACCACAAAAATAAGATACAAAAATAGGGCGGTAGCGGAAACTAACGAGATGGATAGACGGGAAGAAGATTGTCTTGTTTTTATCCGTTTATCCGTATTTATCCAAAGACTGATTTGCCGGTAAAAGCGCTACTACTGCAATAAAAATTAGAATAGAATAGAAATTAATCTCTTTGTCGACCACCAATATGTGCTTGATATTTATTTAACGTCGACGTCTGAACTACGTTGATATATATGTCGGTGGCCGATCGTAAGATCAGGCAGATTGTAATGTTCCTGTGTATTGTTTTGAGGATAGTTACATAAAACCAATATATAAGTAAGATAGGTTCGTTAGGTTGCTTCAGATGCCCGAAGGGCAAATTGCCCAGAAATAGGAGCCCCGCGTAGAGGAGCTCCGTCGACTTAGGGAATGAATCAAAGATTTTCACGTTTCACGATATGCCTAGGAATTTCACGATATGCCTGATCTTATACGATCGGCCGCCGACATATATACTTAGTACCTTCTATTGTTATAGCCACCGCCGTCTTCATCGTGGAACGGCGAGCTCCTGGGCTACTCTGTCTGGTGGTGGGCCTCCGCCGACGGCACGCTGTCAGGAGGGGCCAACGTTGGGATGGAGTTCGCTACCGTGCGGGGGCAGATCACTAAATATACTATTGAGGGGCTGGAGCATTATACTCGGTTAGTGAACATTTTGGTTAGTTTAGTCAAGTGAATTATGGAAACTTTGAGTTGTATTCGTATATTAGTATGTAACCGTGAAATCTGTTTTTAGTAGAAACGTGTTTTCACTAGTTAAAACTAGTTTTCTGAAACGTCTTGAGACTAAACTGGGACTGGTTTTCACAATGTGACTTAACTGATTATTTTCAAAAATTAATTTCAACCCATTTAAATTCAAAAACATTTATTGCGCACATAGGTACACAATAAATGGTGACAAAGGAGGTACAGATGTAGTGCATAATTGTTTCCCATCGTATTTTCTCGGAAACGTTTGTATTTATTTGTCATGCTACTTCAGTCAACCTAAGTACTTTTTGTACCGAGACTGACTGAAATAGCAAGACACGTTCGTACGTTTCCGTGAAAATACGATGGAACATAATTATGCAGCAGGTACATCTGTACATAATATGAATCCTCTTACTTATAGAAGAATTTCAGTGAAAACAGTTCCAAAACTTCCAAGAACAGTGACATATTTTTGCACTCTCATCTAATTAGGTATGCCTAAACCTATTTTTAGGAAAACAAGCACAAACCCACAGTGTTTCGTCTAGAACAAGCTAGGTGGACAAAATTATTTTATTAATATTTATTAAATATAATTTACTAAAAATTTTAAAATACCATGAAAAAAAGCAAAAAAATAAAAATAAAATATATATTTAAATTAATTATATATTTTTTTGCAAATAAATTATTAACACAATAATAAACAAAATTTTACAGTTCATTAGATACATTATTTTCATAGTATTTACTTTAAAATATACAAAAAAAATAAAAATGTAATATAGAAAATTAATTAAAACTTAACTTATTATTAATAATTAATCTGTTAATTATTAATAACTTATAATCTGTTCTAACTCATGTATTATATCAGAATAATAATTGTTTTGCGTAAGTTTTTTAAAGTTCTTCTGAAGGATATAACACGCTTGTACCTTTTGCATTGGGCAAATAATGATATGATGAATATTTATGATAATCACCCTTCATTGACCACATTTTAGTCTGCTTGTAAGTTTGTATTTGTCGATTTTGACTCAATATAATATGCTAATGCCTCAGTAACACTTAGCTGCCTAGAATTCATTGAAGTACCTACTGCTGTCATAAGAACAAGACTACGTTGGCTTAAGTGGACTTTCTCTAATATTTTTTAACATTTTTGCCGTGTTCTATTTTCTGTCGATCACGAATCAATCGGGATTTCGGCAGCAGTTAAAATATAGGTACGTAATTGTACCAGATCTTTAACTCAGCGTTTTTTCCGTTTCAAAAGGGGAACTTTTGAAGTTTAATTTGGGTCTTCCTGCAGGATTAACATTTTCAGACGACGTTGATGCACTTGGTCTAGTTATGTACACTCGTAATTCTATATTTTGGCCATCCATACCACTTTTAAACTTTTCCACAAATTGCTTCTTTAAATCTTGACGCACTATTCCACTTGGTATTCAGTTTTGATGAATAACTGGTTAAAATATTTTTTAACCGTCTCTCAGACTCTTCTTTGAAATCTCGTAACTCATATTTTACCAATATAAACTGATAAAGGTGGAAATTTTCGTCGTTTTTCCCCTTATTTGTCCATTCTTCAAAAACCCCTTCCTTAAAATAGAGAAAACGTGTTCTGCAAAAAAAATGAAAAAAAAATGTTATGCAAATTTATGCAAAATGAAATATACACCATCATAAAATAGAATTATGCAAGTAAATAATATCAAAAATCTAGACCGGTGTCAAGCGGTGTCAAGTATTTGCTAGTCTATCAAAGTTCTAAAATGAAGAAAAAATCACCACGTTTTTAAGTGCATATTTATTGCTCTATACGAGCATTATTACAACTGATATGAACATGTTTTTATGAAAAATATAAAGTGCTTACCTTCAGTTATAAGATCTATTACCAAACCTTTTCATAAAATAACGTTTTACTTGTAAGAGATGTCGTTGAACGCATCACAAAATTGCAACTGATTAAATTGTGCAATTGCACTTACCTCATTAGCTGACTTCTGCACCCTATGGCTCATAAAATTAGAAAGTTAGACATAATCTATTAATGGGTTTGGGGGTTTCAACATGTTGTTTATCATATCTAATGACTCATTAGAGATAATTTGATAACGACTTTTGTCCACCTAGCTTGTTCTAGACGAAACACTGTGAAACCGCTGTAATGTTTTAGGTATTCCGTGAGCGTCAGAGCCTTCAACAGCGCTGGCGCGGGCCCAGCCACCGCGCCCGTCAATACGTTGACTCAAGAAAGTGGTAAGCACAGTTGCTATTAGACTCCGCATGCATAAAAGTACAACGTTTATACTTTTAAAAAGCTTATATTCAGTTTCACCTGTCCCATTGTCTGTCCGTGTGGGTCTGTAATTATATCTTGCAAGTTAAATTTCACTCGTAGCGTATCGTATTCATATCTCTCTACCAATCTTCCACACTAACCCCGGCTACACACGTTAACTATAAATCGTAGCGATTAATCTGTGCAGTCCGATTTGCGCAGTTTTATCTAAGATAAATTTATAGTTACGTGTATAGCCGGCATTACGCGACAGTGACAGTTGCGTTTCGTTGGCTGAACGATTGCGCGTTGGTTACCCACCCTGTAATTAGTGGTTTCGTTCTCATACAAAAGTTATGAGAGCGGCAATATGTGGAGGAAGTGGTCTGGCGTTGGTAAGCGACGTGCGATTTATTGCTTCGAGAACTCTACGGAATTGATTAATACTTTTATAGCTTTTCTTGAGTTTTTCTTATGCGAATCGACTCAGACTGAACAAGCCTTTTGAAATTCGGCCAGTTTTAAAATTCCTAAATCCGATTATTGAAATACATATATTTATAGTTAGACCGTAAAAAGTCTGCAGCGATTTTGATAGCCCACGCAGTGCAAATGTCATTTTAAACGTCAAATTTCTATGAAATTATGACGTATAAATAACACTTACACTGCGTGGGCTATCAAATCCGCTGCAGACTTTTATTGGTGCGACTATAGCACTTTTAACAGCAACCAAATCAATTGTGCGTAATTTATTACCAATTTGATAAAATTGTCTGTGCGGCGTGCTCACAAACGCTAAGATTCTGGGGTCCGTTTGCGCTTACGCGAATCATGAACAAAAAGGTTTACCTTACTACATTAGGTAGTAATCTAGTTAACACATTCCTTGCCATCCAGGCAAACAAGACATCCGCGCCAGGCCACAACAATTTCGTCATATAAAGCAGTAGTACCACGATCCCGACTACTGAGTCGTCCAGCCTGGGAGCGAAATCATAAAATACTCGATAGTCGGTTTTTCGGCACTGAATGTGCTAACTTTGAGATTTGATTTCATCTAAAAATCCGAATTTTATTGATAAATCTGCACTTGCATTACCCTTGTTCTCTAAGTAACTTTTGAAACAATACTACGTATTATTCGATAATATTATCTCACCGCTGTGGTGTCGACAAAACCCAACAATGTTACAATTCAATGCAAAATTTTAAGAGGATTTCATGAGCAGGAACCCGCTTAACTCGGGTTTAAGTGAATAGACAAGGAAAATGCTTCAAAATATTATAAAAGCGAGCATTTGGATTTATGTAGCGCGTCTACCAATTATAATCTGAAAGGAATGTTAATTGTATAAAGGAAAGAGTTTCTACGAATTAACTTGTAATTAGTGCTGAACTTAGAGTTAAACTTGTAATGCAGTTATATAATTTTGCTTTAAAATTCGACTTAAAAACATAGTAACAATTTGTATATCACAAATCTGCAAACATATAAGAATTGTAGTAAAGAACGATGGAAGTACTTAGTAAGACTTTTGCATTGATCTTATCCAAATTTCCCGTTTCTTGCTGTATTGATTGTTGATTTAGGGTAGATGATTTACTTGAAGTTAGTACCTGCAATTGGATTTGCCATTCCATCCACTGATTCAACCAGATTTACTACATGGCTGAGTTACATCGTTAGCGCAGTAGGTAGGTACCACGCAGTCACGTCCTAATAAATATAGGCAGCAGAGAGATACGATTTATCAATATCAGCAATACTTACTACCTATCCTATCCCTGAATCAATGTTTTAATCTTCTGAAATAAGAAGAATCCAATGACATTAATTAATAATTAAAATGTTAATTTTCTTTGTTCGCTATTCCAAGAACTTCCAGCATGCTGACTTATTTTTATCCTTGTTTTAAATTCTTTAATATTTATCTGGTATAATTCTATGCTGCATAAGTAAAAAGTGTTTTTTTTTAATAGTAATATTTGCCTTAGATTGTTTGAACGTTCATGTAATTTCAAGAGTGCCTCACTTGTGTGCAGTGCCATCAGAAGGGCCCCGCGGCGTGCGGTGCCGCGCCGTGTCTCCTCAGAGCCTGAAGGTGGAGTGGTCGCCGCCGCCCGCGCACGCGCACCACGGCTCGCTGCTCGGATACAAGCTGCTCTACCGCCCTGAGCACAGTGAGTATGAGGAGATGTACGATCACCTGTGTGTAGGCTTGCACAAGAGTGCCCCACTTGTGTGCGGCGCCATCAGAAGGGCCCCGCGGCGTGCGGTGCCGCGCCGTGTCCCCGCAGAACCTGACGGTGGAGTGGTCGCCGCCGCCGGCGCACGCGCACCACGGCTCGCTGCTCGGGTACAAGCTGCTCTACCGTCCTGAGCACAGTGAGTATGAGGAAATGAACGATCACCTGTGTGTAGACTTGCACCAGTTATTAGGTTCCAAGCTTCTTCTTCAATACGGAATATTACGCGAAACTCTGCGTAGGTAGCGCCACTACCACTATCTGTCACAATCTGGGGGTCTAGCGCGAAACAAGAAAACCGAAATTTCGTTATCTAATCTCTCTATCACTCTTGGATATTATTCGAGCGATAAAGAGGCAGATAACTAAATTTCGATGTCGCGTTTACCGGTAGGCTCTTGTTAACAAACCGCCTTAATGCATCAATGTCATATTTTATTGTCTGTGAAAACTTGTCAAAAAACAGTTTAAGGCACAGTATGTGTAAGTTAGTCTATGAATTTAGGTACTACAGTCGGTAGTGCTGCACTCTGGCGGCAAAACATTGCAGTAATATCCCTTATTTAAGAGGTATCCTCTTGTCGGTGGAATTTCTTGATACGGCACGACACCAGTTTTTTCTTTTATTTGGTCTACCTATACATAGCTACGTCTTGGTCTGCCCCTGCCTCTCTTTCTTCTATGATGGTTTTAAAAAAATTGTCGTGCCGTAACAAATGTCCAATCATTTTTCCCCGTCTATTGTTGAAGGTCTAACCTACCTAACCTTTTTCCATCATGATATAGGTA
Source organism: Cydia fagiglandana (assembly GCF_963556715.1). Taxonomy (NCBI): domain Eukaryota; kingdom Metazoa; phylum Arthropoda; class Insecta; order Lepidoptera; family Tortricidae; genus Cydia; species Cydia fagiglandana. Next base: position 11,024,365 of record NC_085949.1, on the reverse strand, counting down.
TAAATAATATTAAAACTCGTATTTTTTCTTCCCCATTTAAATTAAACACCATACCAGCTGCGATATCTTAATATTATAGTAGGTTGCGTTCAAGTGACTGTATACTTAAAGTGTTCTTTAACTGCACAATAACTCTGGGGCGCTAAATGGTTCATAAACGTGCGCACAGTTTTATAAAGTTCAGCAATAACTTAATCTTAATAAACTCACGCAAACTGCTTCCTTAATTACGCAATTCGAATAAACTCAACGCAATCACGCGAACACATTTCTCATTGGAAATGAACCGTTGCATTTAAAGGCGTATCCAGATTAGTAAATTTTTCGTCGATCTGATTCAATTGCCCGATCGAATCAGGAAGTGCGGACGCAAATACCAATTCGGCTCTAATTCAACCGCCGATAATGACCGATATTACGTGAAGATGCAATAATACCAATTTGTGAGGCCAGTATTTTCGTACTGGCGCATTTTTTCAATTTAGAGTGCTCTAATATCACCAGAAATCTAAAATTGGAGATTGAATTTTATTTCTGATCAAATCAACCGATTTGATCAGTCTCGGCTGGATACCACTTAACAAATAACAAACTTGAAACAATCTCAATATTCCAAGCTGAATGATGGCAGTTGTTTGTCGGCAGCGGCAGAGTGGCTGGAGTGGGAGGTGCGCGGGAGCGGCGGGGGCAATTCAGGAGCGGGAGCGGAGGTCAAGAGGGTAGCGGGCGTGGAGACGCTACTGCTGGCGCTGAGGCCGTACACCAACTATACGATACAAGCGTTGGCGTATACTGGGGCAGGGGATGGTGTGCCGGCCCATCCTGTGCACTGTATAACGCAACAAGATGGTAATTTTCTCATTCATTTTTATGGACTTAACTTTATGTTATACCTTTAAACGAGCAATTCTTTCTTTATATGCATATATTTCGGGGATCTCGGAAACGGCTCCAACGATTTCGATTAAATTTGCTATATGGGGGTTTTCAGGGGCGAAATATCGATCTAGCTAGGTCTTATCTCTGGGTAAACGCGCATTTTTGAATCTTTTTATGTGTTCCGAGCAACGCTCGGTCTCCCAGATATTTTGCCCAAAATATGACAAGACTCGTACGACTCTTGTTATAGGTAAATAAAACTGCTAACTAAAGTGACATGTTACAGCTCCAGGACCCCCAGCTGCTGTGAAGGTCGTCGCAACGTCAGTGACTTCGCTAGCAATTAGTTGGTTGCCTCCAAGTCGCCCTAATGGACCAGTGCTGTATTACACAGTGTTCTATCGTGAACTTGGCAGGTAAATACTTCTTTCTGCCTTACGGATATTTTTAAGGAGTTGAATAAAAAATGAAAGTGAGTGCCGACACGCGTGTTAGCAACGTTTGTGCTTTGTTTACATATGATTTAAAAAATGGGTCGTGAGTTATCCATTACCGATTTGATTTCGATTGTCTACTAAACAAATGCTGTGAAATAAAGCGCTACAGTTTCATGTCGTTCTTTGTGTTAATGAGAGTTGAAATTATTAACACTACTTCGTTCTGCTCGTAAGTTGATACTTAACAAATATCAATTTCGTAATAAGTTTTGTTTTTTTTAATTAGGGACAGGCCTCCGCAAACCACAACAGTACAGGCTGAAGACAGTGATCCAACAGTGGGCTTGGGCGGCTCAGCCGAGTTAAGGTCCTTGTCCGAAGACGCCACATACGAAGCGTGGGTGGCCGCGCATTCTGTAGCTGGTGAGGGCGAGCCGTCCGCTCCTCAACCTGCAACTACTAGTTCTAGAGGTAAGTCCGTGGATTCAGGCTGCTCAACTGAGTTGAAGTTCTTGTCCGAAGATGCCACGTACAAGGTCCCATTAATAGGTCCCTACTCTTATTTCGATTATTTTATGAATAGCTACATATGGGATCATTATTTCTATCCAGCGGGAGTACGCTTGCTCTCGTTCGGCGTGTGGGCACGAGTACAATGCGGCCATTCGCTGCGTTTGGCGTGCGTGTGGCGAGGAGAGCCAATGCCGCGCGCGCGGTGGCTGCGGGGAGACCGACCCGTCACACACGACCCGAGGACGCATCTCACGCCGCATGGACATCTTGCTATACATGGTCAGTGTGGTTAAGTAACTGGTATTTAGTTTGGTGAGTCCAGTAAACTTACATTTAAGGTGTGTTAGGCACAAATAACTTGGGCGTGTCACCATACAGTCTGCACATGAACTCCTCCTCAGGTCCCCGCGCGATTTTTGTAAGGTGCGACGCACATTCATGCTGTCTTAACTCAAAAATCTTTGGAGCTCTTGTGCGGACAGTAGCGGACGAAGGCCATATCTTAGTGCTTTACAGTTTACAGTTCAGTCACTATATCAATATTTTTGTCTCATCACCATAACAATATTTTGTGTTCAACGGTTGACAATTTTACACTATTTTATTTCTTTAATTTACAACAGAAGTTGACGCATCAACAAGCGGCAACTATACATGCTCAGCGCGTAACGCCTTCGGGTCCGAGGAGGTGACGTACCGGGTGGAGTGTGCCGTGCCCCCGGCTGCACCGGCGCTGTTCCTCGACCATGCGGCGCACAGGGAAGCTAAGCTCACATGGCGGACCACACACCATCCTGCTGCGCCTCCACATGGCAAGTTCATAAGCACCTTGGGACCGGTTGCACCTAACCGTCCGCCAATGTTCGTTAAAAAAATATTGATATGACAATAGCTGCCGCCACCATATTTGACGTTATTCAAGTCGGTAATTTTGCCTGCTGTAACCCGTGTAATTAATCCACTTTTACTCGATTCAGTTCAGCAGATTATTTAAAGTCAACCGAAACTTACATATAATACATATTTTGGTGCAGTCTATTCAAAACCTTGTGTTCGATTATACACAGTCATGGCACAGTGTTTCAGTGTAAATTAACACAAAACCAGGTACTTGACGGCGATGCCAAAATTTAATTCTAAATTGCCTTTAAAGTTTTAATAATATGATTACAAAATGGAAAAATTGACGATTCTCCTCAATATTTCGGTTGAAAATCACAAATCAGTAATTTTACCTTCCGAAACTTTAGTTAACAATAACTCTCGTCTCTCTATCCTTGTACCCAGACCCAATTTAAGCACGTCAAGTCACTTGGCGGATTACGGCAGCCGTCTGCGACTGCTCGCTCCTATACGTGATTGTGTTACTATGGCAAGCGGAAATTATCCAGATGACTGTTCCGATTCACCCCGTTATTGTTAGTGTTCTAACTACTTTTAAAGTCTTTAAAAGGCCTATATTCTGATTCTGAACGACGTTAGTCTAATATAATTAATGTATAATTCCAACCCATGCTAAATTGCAGTTCATAATAAATAATATAGTAATATTATTGGATACCGTAATAAAGAGTGATACAAATGGGTCAATAGAGAGAAAAATTACTAGTATCTATAAGCTACATGGTCAGTATAAATTGTTAAATTGAGATAACTTAACCTTGTGTCCCACCGTCCTAATACTAGTATTAATTATAATTATTAATTACCTATAATGTTTAAATAATCATTAAATGGAACAGAGTTGCTTTTGTTTTATTTCGTACGATTTTAAAACAAAACAAATTCAATTCCATTTTCTAATACCATTGCCGCTAGAGGATTACGAGTACAATTTCAGTTTTTATTTTACTTTTAGTTGGAAATCAAAGCCTTTCAAATCTGCGATATACCTAGATGCTCCTTACCTTGGTGATGAAATTGATAGTTCACCAGCACTAGATACCTAATGCTATGGAACTTTATGTAAACTTTCTGTTTTCGGTAACCGGTAACCGGAACAGACGTTTGTTTCACCATGCATATTACTTTGGAATTATTCAACAATAATTTTACTTTTAGGTTTCACTATATGGTGGGTGCGAGTTCGCGATGATAGCGTAGACAGCTTAGAAGCTAGCTCAAGAGGAGAAGAAGAGAAGAAGCTAGAAGCTGGTGGGGAAGCGTCCAGCGTAATGCTCAGGTCTTTGTCCTGTGGGGCGTCTTATTCTGTACGCGCGGTGGCGCATTCGAGAGCGGGGCCGTCGCCACCATCGGCGCCATTACTTGTCAAGACGAAACCACCAGGTTAGGATACTTTAACAATAATTTTACTTTTAGTTTTACAATATGGTAAGTGCGAGTACGCGAAGACAGCTTGAAGGCTGGGTCGATAGAAGAAGAGAGGAAGCTGGAAGCTGGTGGGGAAGCATCCAGCGTAATGTTCAGGTCTTTGTCCTGTGGGGCGTCTTATTCTGTACGCGCGGTGGTGCATTCGAGAGCGGGGCCGTCGCCACCATCGGCGCCATTACTGGTCAAGACGAAACCGCCAGGTTAGGATACTTTAACAATAATTTTACTTTTAGGTTTTAAAATATGGTAAGTTCCAGTACGCGAAGACAGCGTAGAAGCTGGTTTAAGAGGAGTAGGAGAGAGGAAGCTGGTGGATAGGCGTCCAGTGTAATGCTCAAGGTATTTGTCCTGTGGGGCGTAACAATGCGATAACTCTGGTTTAAAAATACCCTCTACTATCCCTTCTCACCCCATTCATAACCCAACTGCCCTCGTAATTCCCATTTTACGATACTTGTACCTACAACAATTTTACCTGCCTACCCAGAGAAGAGACTAGCTTCTATTTGGATAAGGCTTTCGTTAAGTGCATTCACTTACTTAGTGTCAGGGCCTAAACTTAGCTAGAAATTAACTAAGGCGTCTGAAGTCTTCAACTTGGATTAACTGCTAATGTCTGCGGACTTTGTTGTCCAGTAATATGTTTACATTTTCTCTGTACTTACAGTCTTACAATGCTAGTTAATATATTTAATTAAATAAATCTTTAGTTTATAGCAGCACAGTTTAGTTTATGCAGGTTCTTGTTTTAAAATATTGGTAGAAACCCAGTCGGGAAAAAACCACCCGTCTTGGAATACCTATACAGCGAGCTGCAAAAGTGCATGCACAGTTTATGAATTAATTCCATCACTTTCTCCGGTATTTATGCATTATTCAGTCCATATATAATGACGACATTGAAGTGATTGAAGAACCTCATAAAACGATAATGTGTTTTGCTTCCCCTAGTGTTAGTATGGGAAGGAGGGGGAGACCGGCGCGACCAAGAGGAAGGCGCCGAAGCGGCGATATGGAGCAACAGCAGTGCCCTCGCATTAGATGCTAGAAGGGCCGTGCGGTGTAATGCGCGCCTAGTGAGACTGCAGTGGCGACGAGCTGACGCCGGCGCTGCGTTGTGGACAGACGCCGACCTTACGTCACTACATCATCATAGGGAGGTGAGCGATTACGAGTATACCTAATAGTTACATAGACAAACGTAGCAATAGGAGACCGAGGTGAGTTGTGACAGAGGCGAGTTGTGACATCGTTGATTAACGCGCGTTTGTTAGTTCAAGTTACGAGCTAACAAACGCACGCTGTTGCGAGCTCGCTAACAGTCATAGATTCCAAAAAATCGACAATGTCACAACTCTCATCTGTCAAAACTCACCTCGGTCTCCCCTAGATAGCAGAGTCTTTGAATTGGACGCTAGAAGGGCCGTGGGGCGTAAATTCGTGGGTTTGTGTGCAAATAGGTTTGCAAATTAAGACCATCATGGCAATGGAAGAGAGAGGGACTTGCCGTTATTACAACTCATTTTGATCACACTGTACTTGGATTATATCCTTCACTAACTAAGTAGATATTTTGTATGACATTATTGACCCTTACGAGTATATACTCGCCTGTTGGGCAGGTGGTAATCGGTGGTCTAACGGCGGGCGCGTGGTACGCCCTCCGGCTGTGGACGTCCACGGAGTCATCGAGACACCAAGCCATAATCTACGCTGCAACCACTACCCACGCTGGAGGTATTACACATGACAGTGCTATTCCAAATGTGACATTTCGCATTATCACAGGTCGATCGCGAAAGCCAAGGATTCGGGAGCAGAAGCAGAGGCATCTGGCCTGGCGCAGAGATGTGAGAGGCAATCGAGGTGAAAATCGCTTCCTCAGACTTAGTGTAGGAACTTTAGCATGAGCAATAAATCACAACAATACCATATTTTTACAAAGCGCACCGTCCAGGATACGTGCATTACGTTTGTAAGTACGTTGTTTAGAGATTAAATTTAACTTGCCCATACCATCGCTCAAACTTTTCGACCTTAACTCGCGAGACATTTCCGATTGTTATGACACCGTCCTGCTTGTCTGGCCGGTTCAACAAAGTAACAAGTTGCAATTAAGTTAAATTGTTCGGTTTAAAGCTCTTACAAGTTTTCTCTCAATGGCATAAACGGTATACACTGGCGCGGATAACATTTATAACTGAATTGGTACTCATTTTATCATTGTATTGTATTGTATAACTTAGTAGTCACTCTTGACTGTAGTTATAGTTTGGTACGTTAAATTGCACAGATGTTTTCAAGCACCTTATATCCGGTATATCTGATGGTGACAACGATTAAGCAATTTTAATACTTATGTCAAATGTTGCTTCTAGAATAAATCAATTTATAAATTATAAATGTAGCGTGCTTATCAGCGTGCGTGAACCGTTAATTTGATTTTACATCTTATAGCTACTAAATACTAAGGCTACAATGATTTTTCCAATGGCGGTTACAGTTGTTATACGAAGTGGGGTAGAATTTTTATACTCTACTTTCCTCATTTAAGTATAGAATAGTCTTTGTTGTTGAATCACGGGACGTCGCTTATAATAACATTTTTTTCAGAGCGTCTTCGACGACCAGTGGCCTTCCAATCCGAAGGCAGCTCAGTAGGGACGGTTGGAAGCAACGCCGAGGCCGAGCGGGTACTCGGAGCAGTATCACTGGCCTTTGCAGCACTGGCTGCTGTCGCTGTCACGGCTTTGATACTAGTCCTGCTGGCTAAGCGAAGGTAAGACTAACGACTGGTGGCATTTCAAGAAGGCAGCTCAGTAGGGACGGTTGGAAGCAACGCCGAGGCCGAGCGGGTACTCGGAGCAGTATCGCTGGCCTTTGCAGCACTGGCTGCTGTCGCTGTCACGGCTTTGATACTAGTCCTGCTGGCTAAGCGAAGGTAAGACTAACGACTGGTGGCATTTCAAGAAGGCAGCTCAGTAGGGACGGTTGGAAGCAACGCCGAGGCCGAGCGGGTACTCGGAGCAGTATCACTGGCCTTTGCAGCACTGGCTGCCGTTGCCGTCGCGGCTTTGATACTAGTCCTACTGGCTAAGCGAAGGTAAGATTAATGACTGGTGGCATTCAAGAAGGCAGCTCAGTAGGGACGGTTGGAAGCAACACCGAGGCCGAACAGGTACCTACTCGGAGCAGTATTAATGGCCTTTGCAGCACTGGCTGCTGTCGCAGTCACGGATTTGATACTAGTCCTGCTGGCTAAGCGAAGGTAAGACTAACGACTGGTGGCATTCAAGAAGGCAGTTCGATAGGAACAGTTAGAAGCAACGCTGAAGCCAAGCGGGTAGTCAGAGCAGTGTCGCTCGCCTTCGTAGCACTGGCTGCCGTTACCGTCACGGCTTTGATACTTGTTCTATTGGCTAAGCGAAGGTAAGATTAACGTCTTGCAGCATTTTAAAAATGCAGCTTGATAGGAACAGTTAGAAGCAACGCTGAAGCCTAGCGGGTAGTCGGAGCAGCGAAAGTAAAAACTTGATTTGATATAGACGAACTTGCCACGGCAAAAATTTAAGTTATTTTAATTTTCTTTTAAAATCCATCGCAGTGCATTTCGCTTGTACTTAAACATTTAAGTTTATCGTTATAATTGTATAAACTACGAACATCGACAATGACAGTTCCTTTTAACTTTAATGTTAAATGTGTAACTCCTTATAATCGCTGACTCAGTTAAACCCAGCTTCAAGTACGATTTAACTTTACTAACCCGCTTTTGGAGAGCGATTTGTGCCCTGAATGCATCCAATGCTGGCCGTTACCGGAATAATAGGTAGCTCGTTTATATCAGAAAGCAGTTGGGTAAGCTTGAACAATAGGTAGGTACAGTGTACCTAGTCATGTAGCTTAAGTTTGCAGAGCAAACAAAGACTGTCCGCTGCATTTAAGCTATGCACTTTAACAATCCTTTTGTATTTTCGGCTTCAGATAACATTAAATATGATTTTTCCCCAATATCCACGAAGGGTGTACCTATTCTCGGAATACAAGCAATTGTTTAAAATAAAGTTATCAGAACAAAAAACATTCATGGTTCTCTGGGAAATGGCTCTCCTTTGTTTTTCCATTCGGTCATGTCAGTTAATACTTAATTCGTTTGATTGCGTTCAAGTCGTCACACTTCTTTTCGGCTTGCCTGCACCCAGGCCTGCGCCTTCTTCGGTGTCTCGTAGGCAGCCATTTTGGACCAACAAAAGGATAAAAATATCGTTCTACTAAAGGTGAATTCAAAAAAGAAATGAAAAAGGAGTTAACCTACTTAGAATTGTAGTGCATAATTATCATATTTTCCGTGAATCCATCTTATTTTCACGGAAACGTACGAACGACGAACTCGTCTTGCTATTTCAGGCGGTCTCGGTACAAAAAGTACTGAGGTTGACAGAAGTAGCATGACAAATACGAACGTTTCCGAGAAAGTACGATGGAAAACAATTATGCATTACATCGGTACTACTGCAGTGGTAGTTAAGGTATGCTTTTATATGATTAAAAGTCGTTTAAAAGTAGTCTCGTTGGTAAGTACACTTCAGGTACAAATCTCTGAAAAGGTGCACGCGCTACTACACTGCTACTGCAACGGAAATGAAACTCGCGAAAGGCAACACGTCATGCCAGAGACAAGAATAAATATAGACAACAAAGAGCGCTTATCTATACCCCATACCTACATATAGGAAAAATAACACTATATAGAATAGAATAGAACAGTAGATAAGTACATAATAAAAAAGAAAACACAAAATAAGATTAAAGTGCCACGAAATGGCCCCATCTCAGCATGTTGCTGGTGGCTTCCAGCGCTGATATAAGTATGTGACGATACTGACGATAAATGAAATAGTACGGAAATGGGATAGGGTTGCTATGGCTAAGGCTTTTAGGTCCAATGTTAATTATAATATTTTTAATTACAAACAAAGTTAATTACACTAACAACTTAGGTATTGACCCTACACTGCATGTCTTCATGTCACTCTCCATACAGTGTATTTCAATCATATCGCCATGATTAATTGCGTTAGGTACTCAATTAAGCCAAATGTGACAGTACCTACACATAATGAGATAGGAAAATGCATGACAAGCCCCCCTCTTGTCACCCTTTTTCCTATCTCTTTCCAATAACTCGAAATTTTGTGTGACGTACATAATTAACGGATGTCGCCTTTACGTTTGTTAGAAAGAGACAAACTTTAACAGCATTTCGCTATAGGTACTTTATGAATGAAGGGGAGTCTTTTCTATTAGCTCGTCTTTCGCCACACTACACTACGCTTGTGAGCGCAGGCATTTGCATCCAGTAAAGCGCAAATGAACGCTAGCTCTGTTTCCATTTATTTTGTTCGCACTACATTTTACATGCGCTAAACGCGTTAGTTTTTAAATGTTAACAGTGGATTTTATTTTCTTCTTCACGACAAAAGTCAATATTGTATTTGTATCCTGTGCAGTAATCGTAATTATCTCTTTAGCTAATTAATGCGCTGTTCCTTTACTTTTGTGAGATGACTACAAATGAGTACTTGGTTGACATTAATTCGTTTCTTTTTTTATTAAGGTTAATCTTAATTAAACCAGACGCCGATACGATAGGTATGGGGCTAGGGTAAGGCCTGTTTCAGCTAAAGGCAACAATTATGTGTCCAAATATTACGATAATTAACACCAGGCCCCAATTTCACATCGGTGACAGGTGCGACGAATTGTAAAATCACTATTGCTGACGTCACAAGCATCCATGGGCTACGATTACCACTTACCATCGGGCGGGCCGTACTCCTGCGAAGTTTCTGACAATTGTCAAAGATTTAGAAGAATTGTAGGTAATTCTTGACAGGTAATGAGTTATATGTCGGAATTTCGTGACAATTGTAGTGTTTCTTGTGACAATTGTCATAAACTTAGCAAGAGAAATATCTGTTTTTTTTCCGATATCATAAAGTTTTATTTAATAATATAATGATGGTAATGTAATGGTAAGCGGTAACCGTAGTTCATGGATGCCTGTGACGTCAGCAACAGTGATTTTACAATTCGTCGCACCTGTCACGTTGGTGAAACAGGGGCCAGGTAAACCATACGCATGTACAGTCGCCATCATCAATATCGGAGCGGCCAAGGTGCTCCTCTCGTCTCTATTGTCAAGGCGTTAGAGTGCGTGTTCAGATATTTTTGAACACCTCGACCGGTCCCATATATCTGATGGCGACTGTTCGTATGAAATATGTCGGCCCCTTCAAACTTTTGACGATGGCCCCTTCAAACAAATTTTTAATAACAAATATGTATATTTGTCCAGTACGCTATGGCCATGTGGCGGAGCAGTGGACGAAGAGACGCGCCGCTGCAGCCACTCGGTCGCCAGCACCGACAAGTCAGTGTGCCCCGAACAGCAGAACATGCGCAACTGCCAGCACGACTACAAGCACGACAAGCTGTCTCCGGCCTCGGGTTCGTATGTCTATGAAAAACAGTGGGATGAAGAGACGCGCCGCTGCAGCCACTCGGTCGCCAGCACCGACAAGTCAGTGTGCCCCGAACAGCAGAACATGCGCAACTGCCAGCACGACTAAGAGCACGACAAGCTGTCTCCGGCCTCGGGTTCGTATGTCTATGAGAAACAGTGGGATGAAGAGACGCGCTGCTGCAGCCACTCGGTCGCCAGCACCGACAAGTCAGTGTGCCCCGAACAGCAGAACATGCGCAACTGCCAGCACGACTACAAGCACGACAAGCTGTCTTCGGCCTCGGGTTCGTATGTCTATGAGAAACAGTGGGATGAAGAGACGCGCCGCTGCAGCCACTCGGTTGCCAGCACCGACAAGTCAGCATGCCCCGAACAGCAGAACATGCGCAACTGCCAGCACGACTACAAGCACGACAAGCTGTCTCCGGCCTCGGGTTCGTATGTCTATGAGAAACAGTGGGATGAAGAGCCGCGCCGCTGCAGCCACTCGGTCGCCAGCACCAACAAGTCAGTGTGCCCCGAACAGCAGAACATGCGCAACTGCCAGCACGACTACAAGCACGACAAGCTATCTCCGGCCTCGGGTTCGTATGTCTATGAGAAACAGTGGGATGAAGAGACGCGCCGCTGCAGCCACTCGGTTGCCAGCACCGACAAGTCAGCATGCCCCGAACAGCAGAACATGCGCAACTGCCAGCACGACTACAAGCACGACAAGCTGTCTCCGGCCTCGGGTTCGTATGTCTATATACCACAGTCTATACATTTGACGAGGGGAGGGAGGGTCGCGCGCTCCCGAGCTGCATACATCGCTGTAATCGCCATTATTAGTAGCTTGATACACGGCAACGGCCGTCGGACCACTGTTACTTTTTACATTGTGTCTATCCCATGTCTATGATACAGCGTACCAATAAGCCTGAATACACACAAGTGTTTGTGTTGGGGTATGGTAAAAGATTTGTATCTTCCGATCGAAATTAATCGTAATAATTTTATCATTCTGTACACACAGATGTATACGAAATAAGCCCATACGCAACTTTCGCCGTCGGAGGCGAAACAGCAGCGACACTGGACCACACTTTACAGTTCCGGACCTTCGGTCATCGCGACAACGATGCTCCTCCTCACAGGCCGTGCAGGAAGCACCCGCAGAGGCACCGGGATCGGCCTGAGGGTAAGACGTATGGTAGGTATCCTGACGGTTCCGTTGGGGTCTCCCCAGATATATCGACGCGCATTTGGCGAAAGTCGATAAGAAAAAGCTTTATGTCCGCGCAATAAGAGCGAAAAAGCCGTCAACGTATGGACGGGTGCCGGCCGATGCGAGCCGAGCCGAACGACTAGTTTTAATTAAAGCTTTTTCCTATCGGCTTTTGCCGAATGCGCATCGATATATTTGGGGAGACCGTAAGCATAGTTTCTTATCACTTTCGAAAGGGTTGTTGATAATACATATTTGTGTTTTGGTTACAAAATTTTATATGTTATAGTAAAACTTGAAAAATCCATGACATCACGTTTTATTTTTATCTCGTGTACGTGTTTGCAAATGCCAGTGTCTCATGAACCACGAACGCTTATAGTTTCTGGGCTATAACCGCGAAAATCGAAGTTCGTACATTTTGACCAACTATCGCTGTCACTCTAATTTCGCCTTTAGAGTGGATCAGCTACACTCTAATAACACGAGTTAAAAATTGCCTATTCCAGACCACACATTCGCTGTGGCCGAAATCGGTCAGGAGAGAGCATTGGGTTAAAAGATAAAGATGTCCGAAATTTGGGACCTTCGTCGTTCGCGGGAGGCTCTCTGTACCCGCCTATTTGTTCTATAGGCCGACCGCTTAAATGAGTCCTCGCCTGCGAGGCGAGGCGAAGTTTCATTCAAGCGGTCGGTCTATAAATAGAAGCGTGTTTGTTTAACAGTCGAGAAGCACCACTCGGACTGCGAGCTGCAGCAGCTGAGTCGCTACGAGAAGGTGCGGCCGAGACACTGCGCTGGCACCTCGTACTGCGTGCCTCTCGCACACCATGGTAATTACATTTTAATCATTTTATAAACACATCCTACAGCAACAGCGAGTAGAGACCACGGACTAGCAAGCGCAGCGTAGGACGTCCACCCACAAGATGGACAGACGACTTTGTTAAGGTCGCCGGAAGACGCTGGATGCAGGTCGCTTCCAACCGAAACGTATGGAGGTCCAAGGGGGAGGCCTATGGTCAGCAGTGGACGTCTTATGGCTGAGATGATGATGATGATGACAGCAACAGTTTTGATTGATTAACGGTTAGTTTCACTAGACAGATATCGACCGCGATATGGACCGGGTTATAGGTTATGGACCCGGTCGATATAAGTCTAATAGGGAAAGCTGGAAGATACTCCACCGACAAGAGAATAATTCTTAAGTTAATGATGATGATGACGTCCTACAACCTTGACCAAAAGTATTAAATTATTTTTCTTTCTAACTTAAAACGGCTTGAAACAATAAAAGAAACATTGCTCAAAAAATGCTCGATGAACATAAATATACCTATATATCAAGAACTGTATGAAAAGCCAAAGCTATATGAGTGATTTGAAAACAATTGTTCCTAATTAAGCGCAGTTAAGAAGCTGTGATTAGTCTTAACTTAATTGATTCATTTGTGTTTCGAAAATTGCGTGCTCACATCTACCTGAATTAATCTCCTGTTATTGAATTTGCGTTTTATTATCAGTTAAATCTCTTCTTACATTAATATAACTATCATTAGGCGGTGCAAGCAGCGGAGGCGGAGGCGGCAGCGGGGGCGGATTCTCAGAAGTGTATGCCGGGGACTCCAGCGCCGAGTCCGGACCCGGCTCACTGTCCCCGCGGACCCATCACGAGCACAGCTAGCGTGAACGGCTGCAAACAAACATGCATATCGCATAACGCAGTGGTAGGTACTACGTAGGCGAACAACACGCGAAGGCGAAGCGAAGCGATGCGGCGCGGGGTGAATCTATGCTTTGATACCTATAGAAGTGTCCTACGTGGGCGATATCGTTGCGAACGCCTTGGGCCCGCCGCGCCGCGCGCCGCATCGCGTTGCGAGTTGGTCGCTTACGTAAGACACAGCGTAATAAACAAGTTAAATTAAAATAAAATTTAGAAACACGTACTTTGGATCTATCTGACCACTTAACGACATATAACGTCATTTTAGTAACCAACATTATTATTTCTGGATCTAAAAATATTTAATTACTTACATGGAATGCTTATTGTAAAAAAACATTAACAGGCTATTTAAATGTTTTTCACTTGCCACGAATCGTAAAGCAATCAGGCCCCCTAGCCAAGGTTACAATCGCTATCGCTTCGACAACGAAAAGCATTATGTATCTCTATCACTCTTCCCCATTAGTGTGACAGTGACAGTTGCGTTTCGATCGCTACGGAGCGTTAGCGATTGGCATCTTGGCTACGCGGCCTGATTGCTTGCTTTCTTTTACTAAATTAGTTCTTCCATTTTTATAGCCAGTTCATGATTTTGTAATAAGAGTTGCAAACTAAATATTTAAATTAAGTTTTAAGGCTTTTATAATCAACCTTTACAACACATTAAGTCATAATGAACGCTTAAGAAATCAAAATTCAACTCTAAATTTATTACCTCAAAGTCGTTTCTTTTTGTCATATTTAAACCCCTGGGCGGGAGACCAGGGGGCCGATTTTTGAATTTCGATCGTTCGATTTTGTCACTCGAAAATCGGTGGAAAACGGCGAAATACTAATTTTTGAAATTCGAGCGATAGAAATTGGGAATCTAGTGGTATTGACCACTCGTTTTCAATTCTATTAGTAGAATTTAAATGCCTAGTAGTGGAGATATTATTTAATGAAATACACGAAATCGAGTGGTCGAATTTCAAAAATCGGTCCCCAGGAGTTAATGTTAATGCATGATCAATTGAACATGACTTAATGTGCAGTTATTATTTAAACGTTTTTACCGCCGCAGTCTGATAAATAAGCCAAAACTTCGTGTTACTTCTTACCAGCGCGGCGGCGACACTAGCACGCTCGATGAAAAATTCTAAACGGTTAAAAGGTTAAGAATCGTGTCATGTTAATTTTATAGAAGAACATCTTGCCACAAAATGTGCCAAATAGACATTTAAAGTCACGCAGATTGTAACAATCACTGCCCTTGTTCTATGACTCGTTGCCAACAGAAATCGTTGAATCAAATTCAAATAGATTAAGTTAAATAGTTAATTAAATTAAGTAGATAGGTGGTCTGTTCTATTACTATAAATATAACTTAGCTAAAGATTCATTTACTGCCATTTTACACTGAAATAGTTCATATTCAATTCATATTCTATATTCACTATTGACAGGTATCTAATTGTAGCCAATTGGCAAACTAAGCTAACTTATTTTGAAATAGAAAAGTAGAATAATGGTCACCCGAGGTCACGATTACGATTCATGTAGGTACATCCTTTGTCCGTCAAGTCCCGGCCTCAAAAATGTGCCCAAGACGAAAAACGCATACTACCCAAAAATTGCCAAAGATATTTTTTATTTTATTTACCAACCTTTAATAGTTATTTGTTTTACAAGGCGGCAAAGTTGTTGTTTAACCGCTCGTGCTAATATTGATACCCGAGCAAGCGAAAGATTCCAAAATTGAACCATGAGCGTATAGCGAGTGGTTCGTAAAATGAAAATTTGAGAGTTGCGAGGATATCAAACCACGAGGGTTGAACAAAATTTGCCCCCGAGTGAAACACAAAATTTTTCACCACACCAAGCCGAAGCAAATATGAAATGTAAAATATCAAACAAAATCAAACCAAATCAAATCCAAATGAATGTTATTAAATATTATTAATTATCATTTAAAACTCAATTCTACCAGCAAACATAAGAACACAACTGAAAATTTGCATTTGATTACTTTACCTCACATGTGAATAAAATGCAACTTTGCTATCCGTTTTCGAAGTGCAAAGTAAGCCTTTCCGGGCTGGTGTGGTGAAAAATAAAATTTCAGAAACATATTTGCAATTAATAATGAAGTCTGGGGCACAGCTTTCCGCTCGAGACTGGCGGCGCGATTCGGGAAATGAATTAGACATTCTTTAGATATAAAATAGTAAAGATATGTGACGTTCCAAGGTAAAAGGTACCATTGCCCCGGCTGCATATTGGAGCGGCATTAATATTAGCGTAAACGCCAGCCGCCATAAGGCACCTTTTTCCGTGGAACGTCACATATCTTTACTATTTCATATCTAGTGAATATCTAATTCATTTCCCGAATCGCGCCGTGGGGCACCATTAGAATCCCCTGTACCATTTATCCCAATTATAGTTAAGTGTAGGAAATATTTCTTTAACCCTTTTCCAGACATATTTAGTCCGATTTTTCGACCACATATGCGCCAATAGAATTTCAACTTAAGCATTCCGATTTAATGTTCAAATTAGATTGCCCTTCCAGGAAATGTGATTTATTTCCAAATGAATCATCAAAGCTGAATTAATTCGAATATATTTGATCTTTTTAGGGTTCCGTACCCAAAGGGTAAAACGGGACCCTATTACTAAGACTTCGCTGTCCGTCCGTCCGTCCGTCCGTCCGTCTGTCTGTCACCAGGCTGTATCTCACGAACCGTGATAGCTAGACAGTTGAAATTTTCACAGATAATGTATTTCTGTTGCCGCTATAACAATAAATACTAAAAACAGAATAAAATAAATATGTAAGTGGGGCTCCCATACAGCAAACGTGATTTTTGACCAAAGTTAAGCAACGTCGGGCGTGGTCAGTACTTGGATGGGTGACCGTTTTCTTTTTGCATTTTTTTCGTTTTTTTTTTGCTTTATGGTACGGAACCCTTCGTGCGCGAGTCCGACTCGCACTTGCCCGGTTTTAATTTATTTGGGAAAACCTTGTGCGCTAGATTGGTGCGGCCTGGTAAAGGGTTAACTCCTCCGGGTTCGGTTCAATTTTGTTGTGACATTATGAGTATTAAGTACATTGTTACCAATAATATAGCTATTTTAGCTAGTTGACTCGATCGGTGTTAAAGTTATGAAAATGTAAATAAATCTAGTCTAAATAAATCTAGTCAGACTGATGTATTTATATAATAATTTTAACCGGAGCTTAAATTTGTACATACAATATTATGTAGATATTGTCAGGCCCTAGTCAATTTTTATTAAATGTTTTTATGACAATATTATTGTACTATGTACATAATGAAGAATAAGTATCTATTTGAGAAACTAATTAATGTGAAATAAAATATTTATCGCAAAAATTGTTTCATTTAAGGATGACGTTAGACCGGGCCGTGTCCGGGCCGGAGCTTCTGGCGCTTACTTTTCTATGACATGACAGGCGGTCACCTGATGCTTTCCATAGAAAACCATGTAGTCTGTTTGAGATCCTGAAAACGGTAAAAAATAAAGATACTACTCCTAAAAATACGTGTGATACCTCATTAGATTCGTCATGACGTCTAGAAAAATGTATTTGAAGTGTGTATTAGCACCCAAAAAATATCAAAAGTTATAAACAAAAAAAGGGAAGAAAAAGTAGTTGTTTTTTATTTCGCCAATATCTCAAAAGTATTAATATTTAAGAAACCAATATTAATATTATAAAAGAGGAGGATATTTCCAATCAAACATTCTATACTTGCAGAACTGTATCTCCATTATTTATACCTTTTATTCAACGCTGAACACAGCCCTCCGCGCCTCATTTTCGAGAAACGCGCGCGGCGTGAAAAAACGATTGCGTAACATTAAATATAATTTTAAAGGTATTAAATATTCATTGAAATTTTTTTTTAAATATGGTGTATTTAAAACATGTCAACACATGTAATACTTGTAGAAATTTATCTTAAAGTTATTTTTTGCTTCAAGTTAGGCAGTTTTCACCGTTTTCAGGATCTCGAACAGACTAATGCGCCTGGTCAGTCATTCTTTATTCTCTCTCTGCCTAATAACATTTTCGTGGCTCAATAGGAAGCTAGCAACTCCTGGCTGTAATCGCTTGTCTTACGCGATTCCATTGACCTATTTTCAACCGCACTTCAAATGCAGTATAACATTACTATAATGTCACAGAAAATACAGTTTCAGCGCAATTATTTACTACCGGTAAGCATAATACTATGAAGTACGTAATACTATGAAGTAGGTATATACTTCACAGTCGTAACTATGATAAATTAGGGTTAGACCAAGAAAAGTCTGCAGAGATTTTGATAGCCTACGCAGTGCAAGTGTTATTTTAAACGTCAAAATCTATGAAATGATGACGTTTAAATAACGCTTGTTTAAATCGCTGCAGACTTTTCTTGATCTAGCTCTATCTACATTATTTTTAACCCCCGACGCAAAAAAGGGGTGTTATTTTACGTTTGACGCTAATGTCTGTCTGTGGCATTGTAACTCTCAAACGGATAGACCGATTTTGATGCGGTTTTTTATGTCAAAGCGAGTTTCCTTGCGTGGTTCTAAGCTATGTTTCATAAAAATCCATTTAGCACTTTGAAGAGTATCAGCCTTGGCATACTAAAATGCTTTATTGCGTAGCATAGACTAGGAATCCTCTAGACGGAGTTTAGAGCAATTATTTCATGCAACCGGTGCTGCCAAAAATGCGGGGGTGCGCGGGACGAGGTGAGCGAAGTCCCGTGCCGTGATTGGTCCGTTCAAACGACGAACGAGTTCACGGACGTCACACAAAGACACTTTCGACTCGAACATGGAGTAAAATTACCGTATGCGTGGCAGCGGGGGTAGCGCGGCTATGCTCAGTCTAGAGGATGTTTTGTCTGTGTTGCGTAGTGAATGTTTAATTTAATAGTTATACCTACCTAACATGATAAATTCTTAATTCAAACAACTTTTCTAATATCACTTAGGCCCACTTGCATCATTTCACTAACTCGGGGTTAACCAGTTAAACCTGGAGTTACCATGGTTATCAGTACAATTCGACACTGGGTTAACGATTTAACCGCTTAACTCCGGTTTAGTGGGATGGTGCAAGTGGGCCTTACAGTTGATAACTATGCGCGGTGGAGTAGTTAGTCACTTTGTCTTTTGTGCTATCGGCATATTTCATGATACCAAGATACTAAGAGCCACTTGCACCATCCCACTAACCCGAGGTCAACCGGTTCAACCGGAGTTAGCATGGTTACCAGTACAATTTGACACTGGGTTAACGGTTTAACCGGTTAACCCCGGGTTAGAGGAATTGTGCAAGTGGCGCCAAGTCGCCTATAGCGTAGCAAAGGTTATAGTTGTAGTGTAAAAAAATAAAATAAAATCATACCTTCAAATCAAGAGTGAACAGGCACCTTCTGGGCGAGCTCGCTCCATCGTAGGCCACGTCTACGCCTCGGCTAGTCTGTGGCCATGAGTAAGCCCATTCATAATTAAAAAAAAAAAAACCACACACTAACCTACACTAACTTGTGCTAATTAATTGATAACCTCGTAAACATTTTGATTACATTCCGTTTAAATTTTTTAGTCTCTCATTTTCTCATCTCTCTCATATTCTCATTTTCAGTTTTCAGACACATATTCAAAATTCCACTAAAATTGCTCGACAAAAATCGATTCCAATAACACTAAAATTCAACGTGCCGGAAAATATAATCTGAGGGAATTTGTGATGTAAATCCAATAGGTTCCACGAAAAATAACGCTACAGAATCTCGCCAGATTCCAATATAAGGCATTCCGGGACATCCGTGGGATGTCGCTGATATTGCGACCTCGCGACCCTAGGTGCCGAGCACAGATTGCAGCAAAGCCAAAACAACAAGGTGCTTTGATATATTCCTTTTGCTGTGCCTTTTACCTGCGCTCCGGGGCAAAATTAAAGTATTATAGAGTTGAGTATGTTACTGAATGTTCCTTTGTGTGTTAGATGTTCAATATTAGTAGGTTGGTGTTATAGTTATATTAGTGTAGTATGTGTAGTATTCATTAGTCAACTTCATAAAGAATAAAATATAATAAATAAAATAACGACATCCGGAAAATTACGGGTCACTTCGGGATTAACTCAGGACCGGGACAAGTGACGTACTAGAAGAGAGGCTTATGTTCAGCAGTGGGCGATAAAGGGCTGATATGATGATGAAAATATATATACTTCGCTAGCAACTGTTATGTTTGAAATCAGTGTCAAGCTAAATCTCAAAAGCGTCAACCCACTGTTGAACCGAAGGTGTAGTTCGATAAGAAAGAGAGAAAGCTGTCCATTGGCCATCGTCAGCCATTCCATTTCATCAAATAGCACTTTATTCAACGCAAATGATATTTGGAGAGTTCCAATCATCTCATCATCGGAACTGGATTTTAAAAAAAATGGGACCTATCGGAAACTAAGATATATTATAATTACTAGTATATATATATTTTTTTTTTATTATGAATGGGCTTACTCATGGCCACAGACTAGCCGAGGCGTAGACGTGGCCTACGATGGAGCGAGCTCGCCCAGAAGGTGCCTGTTCACTCTTGATTTGAATTTTTTTAATAATTTACCAAATCGCTTCAGAAATGACGGAGTTCTCAGGTACCTACAGCCTGTCCACCAGTGTGTGCTTATGTAATTAATGTAATATTAATGTTTGTGAGAGTTGAGTGTAATTACTTTAAAAAACAAATATAACGTCAAAATTAAAAAATTAAATACCTAGATTCAACACTTGTTATGAAACGAATCTACGAACAAACAACTCGTTATGCCTCTTGTGAACGAGCGTCTAATTTATAGCTTGTCCACGTCGGCTAAATTAAATGGCCGCAGGCTCCCACAGTGGTCGAAAATTGATATTTTTTGCGGTTCTTTTTTCCAATGAAGTATTTCATAATCCGTTCGTCCAGTGGTCAGTGGGGTGGCGGGAGGCCCCCACTCTCGCTGCGTCCATTTCACTACACCCCCCTACCCACTAGAACACCCCCCTTGCCATGCACGTTTGTTCAGGAAAAACGCGCTCCAATAAAACCACGATTCGAGAACAGCGTGAATCGAAAATTAATTATAGCTTTGAATTAAGCCTTAAAATCATTTTTGTCATTATTCTCTTTTTTAACAAAGAAAATGTTGAAATAAATGGAGTTTAATATATTTTAGTGTGCGAAATTGAATAAAAGCTGATAGGTATCATAGTTTCACATTGTTCAAATATTTTAATGAACAATGATACCTATTACACGAGTATAATAACGAGAGTTAAAATATCATTGCTTTTTAATACCTAGTTATCTACGTACAGTAGCTATACCTATGGTTGCTAAGCGGTTTCAAAATTATCACAACTCAACACTACACCTACTATGAATAGAATAAGAGCGTGTCAAAGTAATTTTCAACACCTCACCCGCTTAGGCGCTTCTGTTGCTGACTGTACAACATTAGGTAATCTTCGAAAGAAAATAAGTTATCACACATTATCTGACAACCATCATCGGTACAACTAGGTACTAGGACATCATAATCTACCCATTTAGGAAATATCATTATTTGACGAGCTTTTTGTAGTGACCTTGCGTGTGCTGTATTGTTTATAAGGGAATACAAAATAAACTAGCTATGTTTACCGATCGATCTAAAATACGTATACCTATATTTGCCTACGAGTATATGTAACGGATCATCCATTTCCCATCAATTATTCCTCTTGTCAGTTCCTGACTGAATTTTTAGTCATACTTGTATTTTTTTCGATAACGATTTTATGCTCTCTATTTACAACACAACATAGATTTGAATTCTCGATGTTTGACCACCAAACACATTTGATGGCACGATGGGCTAGCGCCGGTCTCCCCAAGGGACGCATTTATGCGTTAGAGGGAACAAGTGATATTGCTATCTCATTCTACCGCATGGCTGCGTCCCTTGGAGTGGCCGGCGCTGGGCCATCGTGTAGAGGAGCCATGAAAGGTAAGTTGTAAATACCCAATGATTGGCGCCCTAAGATCAGAACATTATTGGTATGTTTGTAAATGTAGTAGTACAGTCAGCAAAATTATTCGCTTAGCACCCCTCGTACCAAAATGTATCTATCAAGGGCGCTAGGCTAATCGTTTTTCTGACTTTGCTCAGATTTTTTTGGTCCCTATATTTGTAGGAAGGCGCCCACACTGCTGTTTTAAAATATGGTTGAAGGGGCTAACGATTATACAATAGAGAGAGCTTGACAATAGAGGGTACACCGCAATACTCGAAATATCGTTATCTGCCTTTCTATCGCTCGAAAATACAAGAGTGATACAGGCAATAACCATTTTCCGAGGCGAACTCTTAGTCTAATATTAGTACCCACACTACACAGCGTCGATCACGCTGACTTCCGGTAGATGGCGGTAGCAGCACGATGCCCGGAACAGTTAAAACACTACGTAACGGCCGGCCATTCGTTAAGCGTTAGGGTTCGATCACATACGATGTGTAATTTCTTTCCCCTGTTGCGAATCGAATTGGGAAATTCGTCCTATGGGTCTAGTTTTAAGGATTCGATTGGAATAGTACAGTCAACTGTTAAAATATGGGTGCACAAATCATTTCAAAAATATGTCCCATAACTCTTATGTCAGTGAAATAAGAACTATGGGACATATTTTTGAGTAAGTTGTCTACACCCATATTTTTACCGTTGACTGTACGTAAGATGTGCTCGCTCCGGTTGCGCGTAGGTACCTCGTATAGTTCGTTTTTTTTAGCATTAGAAAGAACTTCAAAGAAGGTAAGCGATCTTGGCATGTCTTTTAATTGAAAAACGCTTTTTAAAAATCAATAACTATTACTTATGAAAGCAGGAGAATATAAATGATCGTATTAGATTCATAATTGTTACGTATTTGTCGTAACTTATTTTTAAAATGTGTTTTTCAATTAAAAGACACATCAAGATTGTTCACCTAATTTCTAATGCTAAAAAAAACGAAGTATAGATATAGGTACTATACATGTTCTATAAAAACGAATATTGTACGAACTGATAGGATTGTTGAGTTAACCAGGTACCTACGTGACAATATTTTCAAGGTAAGGTGTCAATATTTTTTTACGTAGGTACTTACATTTCGTGACTTTGTGAAGAACGTGACCCTTTTCCGAGAGACTTCAGCTTTGCAATATAATCGTATTGGAGTAAGTATATGTATAGGTGCGCTTGGAGTATGTATCCAGGTCTTGTAGGTAGCTGTAGGTATGTTTTACTTACAAAAATTGTAATTTAAAAAAACCGTCACTGCAGTTACCTACGCATAAGTCATAATTTTTTTTCTCTCCTGGTGGAAACAATATTTCGGTAGGTTTTTAACAGAGTGTTTTTGCGAGTCATCTGACGTAAACATTTTCACGTAAGCACCTAACAATGAACCTTGGCAATTAAGGATGACTCACGCTAGACCGGGCCGTACCCGGGCCAAGGCGTCCGACATGTCATTTTCTATGACGCGTGATCGGTGATCACGTGATGCTTTCACATTCATCACATTCTACAGGGTGCTTCCTGTAACAGGAGCAATAAATTAAACTAAAGACTGTACTCCTCAAAGTGACCAACATTTGTGCAGCAACTTATAAAAATTATGAATCCTTTAGACTTCCTCTTTTTCATACAAAATAAATATTGCCTTCAATGTACGCTGACGTCAGTGTGTTTGACGTTACTTGTCACGCTTTTAACATAACAAAATTTGCAATACATTGCGTCTTAGAATAAACTTTAAAGTTGCTGAGCAAATGTTGGTCAGTTTGAGGAGTACAGCCTACAGTTTAATTTATTGCTCCTGTTACAGAAAACACACTGTATAATATATGTAGGTATGCATTGCCATTTGCCACTACCAAGTAGGTGCAACTTGCATATCATCTCTAAGCGAACGGACTCTAGAATAAACACAAAAATGATGATTCAGCAAAAAATCGAAATATCGGCCAATCCCTCAAACGGGCAGAATATCTGAATTAAATTTTACCCAACATCACGCGGGACCGCTCCTAGATTGAATTACATGAGCAAGCGTTATTATGAAATATAGCGAGAGAAAAAAGTGAAGCGTCTAATATAAAAAGTACAGTATTTTTCGATTTCAAACTTTTCATACCTACCTTCAGCACAGCTACCACAAGTTGGCATTTCACATTTACATTAGCGACCGCGTGAACTCGATCCCATTCCCTCTCTATTCTATACCTTACGACGCGATTCGGGAAATGAATTAGAGATTCACTAGATATGAAATAGTAAAGATATGTGACTTTCCTCAGAAAAAGGTACCTTATGGCGGCTGGCGCTTACACTATTATTTACGCCGCTCCAATATACAGCTGGGGCATTGGTACCTTTTACCGTGGAACGTCACATATCTTTACTATTTAATATCTAGTGAATCTCTAATTCATTTCCCGAATCGCGCCGTTAGTTTTTGTAAGGTACCATGATTGTAGAGATTTTAAACTTTTACTTACCAAAATGTAAGAAAAAATAAGAAAGGTTTGTTTGTTTCGCTTAACTTATAGTGAGCGATCCATTTACATTTAGTGTATGTGTACTCGTGTAGGGTTGGCCCTGCTCACGTCTCCCAAATCACCCTGTTTATGTTAATGTAACTCAGTGGTCTGAATAACAGGAACCGCAAATACGTTTGTATTTATCCTCCTTAGGCCCACTTGCACCAACTAACCCGGGGTTAACCAGTTAAACCTGGAGTTACCATGGTTACCAGTACAAGTTGACACTGAGTAAACGGTTTAACCGCATAACCCCGGGTTAGTGGGATGGTGCAAGTGGGCCTTAGTAGTTTGAATTGAATGGAAAAATGTTCTGGGACTCAAGTAAGTATTTAGCCGGAAGCCTTATTATGCAAATTTAAGTAATTTATGTATAAAAATATATTGTTAAATATATAAAAATATATTGTTAAATATATTTTTCAAATGTATGTGTTTTATTTTTATTTTTTGAGAAATTGTTTTGAAGGAATCACTTTAAATTAAATATTATAGGTAGTTTTAGTTTTGTCTACTTTTCTATTATTCTATAGTTCGTTTTTTTAGCATTAGAAAGAACTTGAAAGAAGTTAAGCGATCTTGGCATGTCTTTTAATTAAAAACGCTTCTTAAAAATCAATAACTATTACTTATGAAAGCATGAGAATATAAATGATCGTATTAGATTCATAATTGTTACGTATTTGCCGTAACTTATTTTTAAAATGTGTTTTTCAATTAAAAGACACATCAAGATTGTTTACCTAATTTCTAATGCTAAAAAAAACGAAGTATATCTTTATGATTTTTAACGCAGATTTAATACAAAGATAATTATTATTTATTAATTATTAATAGAGTCCCTGTTCAAGTCTCAGCACAACTACAAGCACTAGTCTAGTATTCAGGCAAAGTCCACATTGGTCGGCACTGAAATTACATATGGTTAGGATTCTAATTTAATGTGCAAGCCGCCGCTTGCCGCGTCTCGGAAAATTTATAAAATGTCCCAAGTACTTATACTCGACTTCAAATATACGATACAATTTTGCACCTTACCCCACTTTGATAAGGCGATGTGTTCATGTCTTTGTCTTTGACTGTACGTGCACCTTTCATGGCGCATACGCCGTTTTTAAATCAAGATGGCGGCTTTCCTATATTATAACCTCAAACCTAGTTAGGCCATTTGAATATTTTGGCTGTTTAGCGCTAGGATAAACTGCCTCAAATAGGGACAGACGAGAAAGTGTGATGAAGACAGTTAATAAGATTGGTTTAGGTAGGTATGCTTTAGATTTGTAGAGCCCCTCTAGAGGGGCAATTCGTGTTTACAACTGTATGGTTACGGGAAACATATTGCTATAAACAAATAGTACTCAACTGTTAATTACTCGTACCTACTTACCTAATAACAATCCTCGCGTTCTTGCTTAGTGTGTTGTAATACCTCTAATATATTAAATATTTCAGGTTTATAGTGGAATTATAAATAAATTGAATTTTGTAGAAATTCATAAGATAATGGATTTAGGCAATAATAACATTTTCATAGATAAGAAAGTTGCAACAAAACAGTTTATCTCTATTCTGGCCATTATTTGCGACTTTAAATGATAATGATATATCATGAGTGTAGAAATCTTTTTTTTGTTATTTTAAGATTTTTTTAAACCTATGGTTGTACGCCCAAAGCAATTAAATTTGAATAGGTACTTGTTTAGAAATGACGGTACGGTAAAAAAATTCACTAAAGATTTATTTCCACGAAGCCTTCCTTTATATTATTCACGACGACGATACGGATATCCGCTAGTTTGTTCATTAAATCATAAGCAATCTCGCATCGATTTTCTGTTCTAGGAAAGCTTGACGCAGTTATATCGAGAACGATTTTTCCAGTGCAAAATAGGCAAAAAGATTAAAGCTCGGGA
The DNA here is from genome assembly GCF_963556715.1 of Cydia fagiglandana. Lineage (NCBI taxonomy): Eukaryota > Metazoa > Arthropoda > Insecta > Lepidoptera > Tortricidae > Cydia > Cydia fagiglandana. Next base: position 10,998,203 of record NC_085949.1, on the reverse strand, counting down.
CACACTTATCCCACGTACGCAGCGTATGCAATACATTATGACATCTGAACCCTGAAATTTGTATTACGCTTAGAAACATACTTGTCATACGCAACGCAACGCATGACAAGTATGTTTCAAAGAAGCATACAACTTTCAGGGTTCAGATTTTCATAATGCATTGCATACGTTGCGTACGTGGGATAAGTGTGTCCCTGCCTTAACTTTCCCCACAACGTGTCAAGCCCGTGCAGGGTTCGAGCCGGTAGCATCCAGACAAAAAAAAACATATTTTATCTGAACGCGACAGCTACTGGATTTTAAACTCATTCAATTGTTTACTTTAGAACCTAACAAATAAAACAAATTAAGTGATTATCAACGACTGTTAAGGCCAGTCTATATAGATAGGTAAAAAAATAACATTATGTAATAAATTGGCGTCAATATCGTCTAACGTACAAAATAATTATAATCACCTATGTTTTATGTGTAAGAGGGAGGCCTATGTTCAGCAGTGGACGTCTTATGGCTGAGATGATGATGATGATGATGATTTTTTATATAGTGACAGTCTAGTTTGAAATCCAAAAATTGTCCCCAATGTCGAACATGGGGTATTGACTGACCTTTACGCGAGGAGGCCTAAAAATCTATTATACGTACGCAATTTTGTCTGACTAGGTATACCCTATACCTACCTTTTTTGACACATTTCTCGTGATTCGTCACTTTAAAATGTCATTAAATTTCTTAGGTATAGCTACCGGAAAAAGTCACAAATTGAGAATAGTTCAATTGCCGAAATTCAATTCGGATTAATTAATTTGAATGAAGTAATTGAATCAATTAGTATGGAAATTGGAGGGATTGCCATTTTATAGGTAATTTACCTTTTCTGGCTTTGAATTATGTTTCAATTGAAAATATAATGAGTGATGATCAATTTAAGACAGTTAAGTAAATTAAGACCTTCGTAAGAATAATAATTATAATCATACCGGGTGTGGCCTGTAACATGAGCAAATAATTAAAACATAGATTGTACTCCTCAAACGGTGACTCTTTTGTTCCACAACTTTTAAAAATTATGAAGTATTTTGACTCTCTATTTTTCATACAAAATAAATATTATCTTCAATGGACGCCATCGCCACGCCATATCATTGTGATTGACGTTGCTTGTCACGCCTTAAACATAACAAAATTCGCAATACATTGCGTCTTAGAATAAACTTTAGTGTATTAAAAATCAAACCACAAGTTATTTTTAAAAGTCGCTGAACAAATGTTGGTCAGGAAATGGAATGAGGAGTACAGCCTACAGTTAAATTTTTTGCTCATATTACAGGCTACACCCGGTATTCTAAATAAGTCGGTATAAATAAAGTCAGCTGAATAGTCACCTCAACCTATCGGTTTATATAATTTATACCTAGTAATCGTTGGTTTATTATAGTTTGGATATGATGGGTAGGTATTAAGTGTTTACCATGAATATAAATGAGTGACACATAAGCTGTAAACATATTTATTTCGATAAACATCTAAAACAAGCAACAACAATTTTCATTTCTACATTTGCAATGTGTCTAGGTACATCAAATGTATCGTAAAGCTCGCGTGTAAGCATCGTGTGCGTTCTAGTGTTGAAGCGGCGCTCGCGTCAGTATCCTCGACAACCTGACTACCTGCAGTAACCTTCTCCCTGAAGGAACAGCCTGAAAGCCTCCGCAATCTTACTAGGTTGCTCCTCGAGAACCATTCCGACATCAGAGATGTTCAACCATGAAGTCTTCGATGGCTCCAAGCGGCCATTGAAGGTGACAGTGTCGTCCACATGCGGGGACAATGCACCGGTCATGTTGAGGACGGGCACTTTGATTGTGTTCGTGTCTCGCGCTATCCCCAAGTCGGTGCGACGCAGATAAGCGTCAATAAACATCGAGAGGTTAATCGGGTTCACGTGTGAGAAGCAATCTTTGTAAACGTGTGCTAAATCGTGGTTACGGTCTTCGGTGCTGCGGCCGAAATGATGCCACATGAGGTAATCCAGCGCACCCTGCGTCATCCCGTTGGATCGAAGCTGCCGCGTGTTTATCTTCTGGTAAAGCCACTCCGTCCATCCGGCTTGTGTCGAAGTGCAGTTGATCAACGCGAGCGCATCCACTTTCTGAGGATTAACTAGAGCATATCGGGCTAAAATATTAGCACCGGCACCTACACCGAAGCCGATGAAGGACCTTATACCAAAATGGCCTAGGACGAAATCAATCTGTGATGCGAGTTCATCTATGGTGGGATAGGTGTAATCCTCAGGCAGCGGCGATGCCCCTTCCTCCTGTCCGGGAGCGTTTACGTGGTAGATGCAGAACTGTTCAAGAATAGGTCTCATGTCCACGAAATTGAAGAACGCCTGGAAATTGGCTGCGTAGTTGAGGCCAAGGTCATGGTAGGTGAGTATGGCACGCTTGGAGCGGTCTCCCCTCACGGCCACCAGCAGGTCTCCGCGGGACGTCCTCACCCGCTCCTCCACGCATGCGCCGTCGCTCTGCAATCGCCGGTCCGATGGGAAATGAAGCTGGACACTCTTCAGATCATCGTCCAGGTTGTCCGAAGACATCATGTTGAGGAGAGCGATGTTCTCATGCTTCGTTGTCGTCGGCATTTTTTTTTTCAGATCAATATAGAGGCAGTGTTTTAGCTCGTTGTATATCTTCCACCTTCCTTACTTAACTGCAGGGAAATGGCAGGTTTCTGTCACTTAATATGTGTTAATTGCCGTAATCCAATTAGCTGGTGATCCTTGTAAACATGCGGTAACACTAAACATGTCTATAACTATAACACAAAATAGTCAGTTTAAACGTTTTCTTCGTTATTTGTCACTAAATCACTGTATTATCACTTATAGTTTTATTTGTTTCGGCAGTTTTAACGATGGATGAGGTATTTAGTTGAGCCAGCCGCAGGAAATGGTCAATAATGTGACGGCCGGACCGACGTGAATCCCAGTTAGCGGTCGCTTCGGTACTGCTCGGCCGTTTCCGCCCCCATTCGGCTCTAAACAACCTCGATAGATTCACTCCCACCGCGCATGTGCAAGTCCGCGCGTCGATGCTTTTTTGTTGCGTCGTATTTTAAAACTTCTTTTAAATTAATATGTGACTATTAGCCGCAAGATCATCATTTAATAAAATTTTGAAAATATATTACGTACAAATTGGTATTTTAAGTATATGATAACAACCTAATTCAAGTTATAGCGATGTGCCATCTAGCACATTTCTAGTGAACTCTAATAGGAAAGTACAGTACTCAAAACTTGATATGATAGGTGGCGCCACTTGACGTAGTAAATAATAGGTTAGCGTATTTTATTATGCGAGTTGATGATATAACAATCTGTTTTCTTTGTCTTATGTTTGTTATCTTCATAAAATACCTAAAGTGAGACGGCCCAGAGTATTTTCTGAGCTTAATTTGAATGTCCACTAGTTTTTTGATTTGCTCAACCTAATAATATCATTAAATAAAATAATGTACTTTACCGCCCTATTTAGCGTGACCAGGTATCATGAAAATGCTAATTAAGTTAACGCAGTAGGTGCTTTAAGTTCAGTGGCAGATTGAAAGATAAGTAGCCCTCAAAGTCAATTTTGCCGTGAACCTTATTATTCTATAAATAAGTTCCAATTTTGTACAACCAGTTTATGAGGTTTAGTCCGACGTGTTGTGGCGTATTGGCCTTCAATGTCTGGTCTCATGGTCTAATATTAACAGAGGTCAAATCACTTTATTTATTTCAGTGACCTGACAAGGTAAAGGTATTGTGGCTGACGGGGTGATTTTTATAAGCCCTTGGGCCACTTGCACCATCTCACTAACCCGAGGTTAACCGGTTAAACCTGGAGTTACAATGGTTACCACTACAATTTGACACAGGGTTAACGGTGTAACCGGTTAACCCCGGGTTAGTGCGATGGTGCAAGTGGCGCTTCGCCAAATTCTGCGATGTCAATATAGGTATTTATACTAAGGTAGGTAGGTATATACTGAGAAACTATAAAATGGCGAGTAGCCCTGTTGTAACTTTAGTTTTAGAGTTTTACTACCTATTACCATTGATAGTATTTCCTACCTTTAGCCCGATTCAGATGTAACAACTTGTAACAATTTTGAAATGGTTTTGATAAGACTTTGACAATAGGGTTGTTGACACATGTTGAATTGTATAAATAAATCTAATTAAACAGATAGAACTTGACCCATTTATCACAATAAATTGGAAACTTAAAATATATATGGGAGTAATAAAAAATAATGGTAGATATGCCTACTATTCGATTCCTTGCATTTTCTTTTAAAAAATATTGAGACTACTTGAGGTTTTCCATGTAGAGTGATGATAAAATAAATGTTGCCTTAGAGTAAGCACAAGGAACGATAATATATTAGAGTCGGTCCAGAAAAAGTCTGCAGCGGATTTGATAGCCCACGCAGTGCAAATGTCATTTATACGTCATAATTTCATAGAAGCTTGACGTTTAAAATAACACTTTCACTGCGTGGGCTATCAAATCCGCTGCAGACTATTCTTGGTCTGACTCTATTCATATCGTTCTTAGTGACAGCCCCGCATATATTCTCCCTTAGTTTCCATTTCCTCCTGTCAAACGAAAGCCGGAAAGTAATCCAATTTAAAGGTATTCAGCGGTAATTTTCGCAGTAATCGCGTATTTGCAGCTATTAATGGTCGTAAATTGCAATGAGCCTAATTAATGGCTGCCTCCGGTCCGATTTAGCTTTAATGGGATCTCCCTTGTAATTACAAAAACAGATAAAGCAATCTTTTGCATGTATTGTGGATCAGGTTCACGCTAAACTTTATTACACATTTTAATAAACCGAGGAATACTGCATAGGTATTTACTCTTAGTAAGTAAGGTGGTGGTATATTTACTGGTGCTCGACGCGGTCCCAGTACATGTCATCTTGAAACTTAAGTCATTGTCAAGAGAGGTGACAGCAGTGTGTAATCTATTGGGCATTATCATGTCGAGCACTAGTACCACCACCTTATGTATATATTCACTTTATAAACGTTGGTCATGTGACACTGCAGGTATCGGCCATAACAATCTATCTATATATATAAATGCAAGTGTCCTGACTGACTGACTGACTGACTGATTCATCAACGCAGAGCCGAAACTACAAAAGCCAGAAAGTTGAAATTTGCACACCAGATTGCATTTATAAAGTGTACAAGAGATAAGAAGCGATTTTGAGAAATTCAACCCCTAAGGGGGTTAAAAAGGGGATGAAAGTTTGTATGGGGTTAAAGTTTTCTTTTAAGCTAGGAATTTGAAACTTCGTAAAAAGATATATTATTAAAATACAAGAAAACTAATTTCAGCGTTTTCGAAAATTCATCCCCTAAAGTGGTGAAAAAGGGGTTGAAAGTTTGTATGGATATCAAAAATTTTTTCGAGTGGTGGAGTTGAATCTTTATATTTAGGGATATTATTAGAAGACAAGAAAAGTAATTTCAGGGTTTTGTAAAATTCATCCCCTAACAGGGTTAAAAAGGGGTTGAAAATTTTAATCTATTACAAATGCTTTGAAACTTCTTAGAAAGGCATAATAGCCGATTACAAAAAAAGTGATTGCAGCGTTTTTGGAAATTCAACCCCTAAGGGGGTTAAAAATGGGATGAAAGTTCGTGTTCGGGTGCAAATTTTATTTTAATCTAGGAACTTGAAACTTTGTAAAAAAGTATCAAATTCAAATACAAGAAAACTACTTTCAGCATTTTAGAAAATTCATCCCCCAAGGTGGTGAAAAAGGGGTTGAAAGTTTGTATGGATATCAAAACTTTTTCGAGCGCGGGACTTGAATCTTTGTATTTAGGGATATCATTAGAAGACAATAAAAGCAATTTCAGCGTTTTGTAAAATTCATCCCCTAACAGGGTTAAATAAGGGATGAAAGTTTGTACAGGGTTAAAGTTTTCTTTTGAGATAGGAATTTGAAACTTCGTTAAAAGATATATTATTAAAATAAGAGAAAAACAATTTCAGCGTTTTTGAAAATTCATCCCCTGAGGTGGTGAAAAAGGGGTTGAAAGTTTGTATGGATATCATAATTTTTTTCGAACGCGGGACTTGAATCTTTGTGTTTGGAGATATTATTAAAAGACAGGAAAAGTAATTTCAGCGTTTTGTAAAATTCATCCTCCAACAGGGTTAAAAAGGGGTTGAAAGTTTGAATCCATTACAAATGCTTTGAAACTTCTTAGAAAGGCGTAAGAAATGATTACAAAAAAAACTAATTGCAACGTTTTTGGAAATTCAACCCGTAAGGGAGTTAAAAAGGGGATGAAATTTCGTCTTCGAGTGCAAATTTTATTTTAAGCTAGGAACTTGAAACTTTGTAAAAAAGTATCAAATTTAAATACAACAAAACTAATTTCAGCGTTCTAGAAAACTCATCCCCCAAGGTGGTGAAAAAAGGGTTGAAAATTTGTATGGATATCAAAATTTTTTTCTAGCGCGGGACTTGAATCTTTGTAGTTGGGGATATCATTAGAAGACAATAAAAGTAATTTCAGCGTTTTGTAAAATTCATCCCCTAACAGGGTTAAATAAGGGATGAAAGTTTGTATGGGGTTAAAGTTTTCTTTTGAGATAGGAATTTGAAACTTCGTTAAAAGTGGAAAAGTGCAAAGAGTTACACAATTTAAATACTTGGGACACATCCTGTGTGAAAATTTGAAAGATGACCTCGACATTGAAAGGGAAAGGAGGGCGCTGGCGGTGCGGAGTAACATGTTGGCCCGTAGATTTGCTCGCTGTTCGAAACAAGTCAAAATTACCCTTTTCAAGGCGTACTGTCAAGTATTCTACACGAGCAGTCTATGGGTCAACTATACTCAAAAGGCATACAACGCCCTCCGAATCCAATACAACGACGCCTTCAGGATGCTGTTGGGACTGCCCCGTTACTGCAGCGCTTCAGGGATGTTCGCCGCGGAACGAACTGATGACTTCTATGCCATCCGGCGTAAACGAATAGCGTCTCTGTTGTGTCGGGTGCGGGGCAGTCACAACAGTATACTTAAGGTCATAGCAGATAGGGTGGATTGTACCTTCCTGAAATTTTGGGTTGACCTAATAATAATTAAATAGTTATTTAATGTAGTAGTAGGAAGTAATTAACGTAGTCATAAGCCAAAACTAACAATTGTATGGATAAAATTTATCTGAAATAAAGAATTAATAATAATAATAAAAAGATATATTATTAAAATACAAGAAAACTAATTTCAGCGTTTTTGAAAATTCATCCCCTAAGGTGGTGAAAAAGGGGTTAAAAGTTTGTATGGATATCAAAATTTTTTTCGAACGCGGGACTTGAATCTTTGTGTTTGGAAATATTATTAAAAGACAGGAAAAGTAATTTCAGCGTTTTGTAAAATTCATCCTCTAACAGGGTTAAAAAGGGGTTGAAAGTTTGAATCCATTACAAATGCTTTGAAACTTCTTAGAAAGGCGTAAGAGATGATTACAAAAAAAAGTAATTGCAATGTTTTTGGAAATTCTACTCCTAAGGGGATTAAAAGAGGGATGAAAGTTCGTCTTGGGGTGCAAATTTTATTTTAAGCTAGAATCTTGAAACTTTGCAAAAAGGTATTAAATTAAATTACAAGAAAACTCATTTCAGCGTTATTGAAAATTCATCCCCTAACGTGGTGCAAAAGGAGTTGAAAATTTGTATGAATATCAAACATTTTTTTTCAAGCTTTCAAGTTAGGAACTTCAAACTTGGTAAAAGGGCATTAACATTATATTAAAAGTTTGTATTATAAAGTTTGCATCGATGAAAAGTTATAGGTACACAAGATGTAAAATGTTCAAGAGTCCACGCGGACGAAGTCGCGGGCAACAGCTAGTATAAAGAATGATTAATGAATGTAATTAAACTCATCTCTAAGACGCATTTATCCTCGTACCGCCCAAGAAAAAAAACGCAAGATCAGCTAAACGCCCAATGTGCAATGTATGAGCCATAATATTTTGAAGTCGTAACTGCCCACGCACATTCAAACATTTTTTTTACACAAAACTCGAGCAGGATTTTTTTTATTTTTTTCTGGGTATATGTGAATAAAAATGAATACAGTAAACTGAATTCCACCTTCGTATCTTTTGTTCATTTAAATGCACATTGGGTTTTTGACTGATGTTATAAAGTAATAAAATCTATTTTATTTAAATCAACTTTATGGCACGTAATCTCGATATCGTAGCCTCTGACTATTATTATTCTGCTTAAATAGTTACATAATAAGCCACGTAAGTCAAAAATAATTAGAAAACATTTTTTTTAGTGTTGAGCTACTTTTTTTATGTATGTTAACATTCATATTTGACACTGAAATGCTTTATAACAAGGTCTGAAAAATAGTTCATAAACTTCCTTAACATACAACTTAATATCCTTTTTAATTATATATAAGTTATTGTATGTTTGCTGTGTTTCAGTGTCACATCCTTCGAAACTTTATTTTTCACTAAGACTGTAAATATTTGGTTCATCACCAGAAAGTTGGTATTCAGGATCACAAATTTTATCGTGTGATGGCAAAAAGTCTTCTAGCTCGTATTCAACAAGTAAATCATCATGCAGACCTAAAATAAACTATCAAAAAAGAACCTTCAGTTGTAGGTTATATTATGTATTTTTATAACAGTAGCGCCCAGTGTGCAATATGATGAACATAATCTTACGATTAAGAAAAAAAAATGTTTATTTGTGCCTTTGTAAAAAAATAACAGTATATTTCAATAAAACAAACATTTAGGATAATTTTTATGTCACTCTCTAAACGATAAAAGCCATGATTCATTTAATAAATCAAGATTATATACCCATGTGTCGCGCGTCTTTGAATAATTGCGGAAGTACAACACTTGTCTATGAATATCTGTCAAACGTCAGCTGTCAAAATGGTCGCCACTGAACCGACCATTCACGACCTCTAGGTAAATTCCAATTATGCGCGAAAATGTTAAACTTACATCTGATAAACTTTTATGTACAGCGTATTGTACACTGGGCGTTTAGCTCTGAATTTAATTTCTAAAGTCTGGGCAGTTATGCTGAGTGTCACTTTGTACAATGTATTGCACATTGGGCGGCACGAGGTTATATACGCTATGGAAATATGAATCCAAAAAATGGCAGTAATGATGATTTCGCGCATGACCGTTCTTTAATTACGCTGCGATACACAATTATTTACATAGTTGAGAAGTTATTAGGTAACTTTGGTGAACTATAAATTAAAACTAGTACGTTGTCGCTTTCGGACTTGTAAGGAAGTACCTACTAAGCTTTATTATAAAAAAGGTTAAAGAACTTTAAAGTCACCTCACCTGCGAAAATCGATTGAGTACCTAATATTTGTGTTTGAAAAGTGCATTGGCCACCTATGGGTAGCAATTAATGGATATGGCATGCAATTGCAGGACACGCTAACAACTAAAAGCATAGTAAATGAACATTATTAAGGTAACTTCGACACTACATCCGATGTACCAGGTCCTTAAGGATGACTCACGCTAGACCGGGCCGTGCCCGGGCCGGGGCGTCCGACATGTCATTATCTATGACGACTGATCGGTGATCACGTGGTGCTTTCCATAGAAAACGAAGTCCCGGAAGCTCCGGCCCAGCCCCGATCCGGTCTAGCGTGAGTCATCCTTTAAGATTATTTCTTTACCTACGTATTTATTTAAAAGCTAGAGGACGGACGGAAGGGAAATCGATAACCATTGATTTTATTTTTGAGTGTAAGTAATTATCCTACTCATTTTACTCTGTTAAAAGCTTTTGAACCGTTTTTTATTCGATATATAGTTTTGCTGTCGCTGCGGCAGTTGTTGCAAGTTGCAATGCATGAGCAGTTATTGCAAAGTGTATACATTGCCATATTCGTGATATAACTGTACCTAACCTTTCCATAGCGACCATACCGTAAAGGCGAAAGAAAAAACGCAGCATTTTGTGGATTAAAGGTGACAGTCCATTTCCAACGACAGCTGCACTACTGTTCATTTTACTATGGAAATTGACAATGACAGCTGCGGTTAGAAATGGAATGTTACCATAAGTATCTCTGAAAAGTGTGTTTCATATACCTACTTAGAGCTTAGTGCAATGTTTCACGCGTTCGTAGTTTCATTGTATTTAAGCGCAACTTTAACAATCGTTGTAAGTGCTAAACTTTTATATTAAGTGCGGTAATTCCTTTTGATACTTGAGCTATTTATATCAAACATTAGATAGATACAGTTCTTATTAAGTGTTATTATGATTTTGTAGACCGGGGAACCACCACACTTTCGTATACTCGCACCAGAATTTGTGTGTCCAAAAGATGACACAGGCCCGGCGGATATTGACAACACCATTATTACGTAAGTTTTCATCTCAAAATATGGCTAAAAGCAAACAAATTAAGAACAATATTATCTTGCCTTTTCATAATTTGCAATAGTTTACCTGATGAATTGATTAAGGGTTGTTTTCTGGTGGGAAAGTTATGTAGATCAGATAGTAATTACGAAATATGTCACCAATCAATGACCCACTGTGGAACGACGAAAGTTACGGCCCGATTCTAACTTTAAGATACGTCAATTGATAGATTCTAGAAACGATATGGATTAGATATGTCAGTGTCAAACAAGTGTCAAAATTGACGCTTCTTCAAACAAAAACGTCACTTTTGACACTTGTTTGACACTGACATATCCAATCAATATCGTTTCAATATCTAGTATTTGACGTATCTCATTGTTCGAATACAGCTAGTCTGTTTAAAATTAAGTCCGTTACATTTTACTTGTAATGACAAGGGTTTATTGTAATTGGTATATTTTCCTTATTAGCCTCCGAACCTCAGCGGATGCAAAGCTGGACATGCGCTGGACGGTACGCTGGACGCCTCTTCCAGCTCCGTCACAGCGGTTTACCCTCATCCTGTGGCGAGCGACGCGGGAGTTGGAGAAAAAACTAAACGGACCGCAAAAGGAACCCTACGTCTACGTCATAGAAAACGATGAGGTATGGCTACCATCTAAGAAAAAACTTTAAAACCAACGCGCGCAACTCCAGCGCAAGAAACTCCTGTCCTAAATCAATTAATATCTTTGTATTTCTTCTTAATTGGCCAAGTGGACGCTGCTCTATATAGTAGGTACCTTTTCTTTGCTTAGCCCTTTCATTCAATTTGGCAGCTTCTTAGCGGCGTTGACTACAAATTCAACGTGACAGCATCAAACCCAGACGGCGAAGAGACCACTAAGACATTCCACATCAACAACGTGAAAGGCGACCAGCTGCTGGAGAACCTGGAGGGACGGACGGACATGCTGTCCATCATGCTGGTCGGCGGACAGGAGACGTACGCTGATGTCGAATTTATGATGGATGCGCTGGTCACAACTTGTCATCCAACGCAGGATTATTATGTAAGGAACATGTTAGCGCATACACAGCCATTAATTAAGTATAAATATTTAGGTAGGAATGAAACAATATAATCCAATAAATAATTTAAAGTATTACCTAAGTAACTATAGAGACATCTATGTCACTGTAAGTGGAAGTCTGTAAGGAAGCCTCTTCGTATTTCCGTCGTGGAAGATTAAGAACTTTTAACCTGACTATATATATATAGTCAGGTAACGTCAAAAGGAAAGATGATGATGATGAATTTAGCAGTCTACATAATATAGAGATGTCAGTGATTATAAAAATGTAGGCATAGGTATACGGGGTTTAATCTGACACAGCCCTTCGTTTATAATTACCTATTTAAGTTCATAACGTTCTGTGCTCGATTGACACGACATTAATAATAATGGCTAAGGAAAGCTTGCTACGTGTGCTACGCTGTAGAGTGTAGACCATTACGTAGCCGAGTTTTGCCAAGTGTTCCTACTCGTAGTAGCGAATATCGTTCCACAAAGCTTGGTCACATGAAGCGTAAAATTTTCACAAACAAAGTTGCCCGATGATTGTATTTTTTTCCAGTTCGAATGGTCAGCTGAAAGCGCGGGTCACAAAATAGCCGCGTCGCCGGGCGGCCGATTGGAGTTGCCCGCATACTCGCTACGAGCCGGCCTGACGTACATCGTCACGTGTCGGGTTGTGAGCTCGGCCGGGGAACTCATTACTCAGGTGTGGTATTGTGTTTGTTTCGTACTAAAAGACTTCTAGACATATAAAGTCATCCTACTTTATAAGTTGTCGTTTTTGGTACTTTTGGCATCAAACTGTAGGTACCTACTTAGTGGAGACTTAGAAGCCTATTCCAGCTTTACAAATATTATCTAATACCGGTTGATATGTTATTAGGTAAATATACTTGTGCACTAATGTGCACAATGGAAAAGAGGCCGATTCCAGCGACCTTTAAAAAATTAAAATTAATTTAAGAATTGGCCTCATATTAAACACACTAAAGTCACTTACTTGTGTTTTTAATCCTTGTTAAAAATTCTGTTATTATTATTTTTAGGTTATTCTTTTTTTTTCAGAATAGTTTACCCCTCACGGTTCTGCAGCGAACGTTCGAGGTGTATTTAAGCATAGACTATTTAAAAATCAGCGTATTTACTGCATTCACTTTGGAGTCTATTGTCCTTAATCACGACTACTTTGGAGATACCCTTGCAGTAAGTACATTTCCGTGTTTTATTCTTTTTTTTTTCAGTTCAAGCTTTGCATAACTTGCTATTTTTGTGCTACAGTACCAATGGGCATGCTCTTACGAAGGAGAAGCCTGTACTTTCTTTAAAAGTATGGATAGCGGTACATTGAATTTGGAAAGAGGATTACCTGCTGCTGGAAAGTAAGTCACTAGCTTTATACTATTTGAGGAATACAATTTCATTTCCCCAATTGCTTTTAAATAACTAAGTTTATCAATTGCTTTTTTTACTGGCTGAGTAAAAAAAGAGTAACACAAACAAAAGACAATTTCAACGTATGTTTCTAAAGGTGCAGCCACACAGCAGTTAATTTTTATGGAGCAACACTGTGCAACAATAAGTAGGTAGAGATAGGCCAAGAAAAGTCTGCAGCGATTTTGATAGCCCACGCAGCGTAAGTGTTATTTATACGTCATAATTTGATAGAAGTTTGACGTTTAAAATGACACTTGCACTGCGTGGGCTATCAAAATCGCTACAGGCTTTTTACGGTCTGACTATACCTATTTTGGATCTTGTAATAATACAATAAAGATAGGTAGCCCGCATTATCGCCCAACTGAATGTCAGCACGATTCCCTCTTGTCCCGAGACACGTGATATTTCCTCAAATAACAGTAATAGCGCCACTCTCAGGTTGAAGGGCCCTCAAAGTAAGTGTCTGCGATCATCTGCCGCCCGCGGAGATATCAAATTTATTAGGAGAGGAATGTCGCAAGTAACAATTTAGTACAATTTATATACTTACTTTTTTAATTAGTAGGTAATATCCGATAAATCAATATTATAGGACAACCAGACCCAATTCGACCGTCCCACAGTTATCTCCTTATCTCACAATAAGGCTTAAGTATATCGTGGGTACTAAAATGGACTTAGATATACATACTCCTACTTATCCATGATAAACGCACAAATACATACTCTGAGTCCGGGCACGCCATTCCCGGTACAAATTATACTCGCTGCGCCGCCACGTTTAACTACAATGGACGGCATCTGCACACGAAGAAATTCAGTTAATAATCAATTCAGTAATGTAATGACTAGCATTCCTGATTTAGAGATTGGTAATCTTAATAAATAACGTCGTTCCACAGGTACGAAATCACCCTCACTGTGAACATCCATAATCACTCTGCGTACGGCAGTGCTGTCATTGTTGCCGTTCAACATGTTTCACCAGTGATACAGGTGATAGCCTCCTAAAGGCCCAGCCATACAAATAAAACTTGGGGTTTTATTTGTATGGGGCGGCGGTAATCGCTTACCATCAGTTGATCCGTCTGGTCGTTTGTCTACTATTTCATAAAAAAATCTGGCAAATAATTTTCGGAGTTGCGATATAACACCCCGAGCTCAATGCCTCATTGTTTGCCCAGATAAACCCGCTACCAAGAACTCTGAACGAAGGCACCAGAGCATCGCTAGTGGCTAACGCCAGCGACGTGACGCCGACCTGCTCTCTGACCTGGTATTTCGCGTCCGAAGAGTATTTGGAGTCTCAGAAGCATGTCCTGAATGACACTTGCCAAGATTGCCAGGTATGTTATTTATACCTATTGATTTTACTGAAGACCGTCCTAGCAGTTAAGTTTTTGGGTCGTGGTAAAAAAGTACAAAGGTGGTACAAAGTATTAGAAGCCAATGCATAATACTAGCTAATATTGACACGTTGGTATCATGTTTTAGTTTTCTGAATACTTCCCTATGACTATTACTATAATTTCATGAAAGCTCTAGAGACAAATTTCTAAAACTTCCTCTATTTTCTATATAAATTCATATCATCATCAATATTTAATGATAAATCGATCTTAGGGGAGACCGAGTTGAGTTGTGACAGAGGAGAGTTGAAACATCGTCGATTTTTTGGAATCTATTAACTACAAACTAGGTCGCAATAGCGCGCGTTTGTTAGTTCAAGTTACGACCTACTATTTTTGTTCTGTCGGGGGTAAAAATAAATACCATTAATACATGAGCAAATGAACATAATACAGCTCAAGTACGTTTTAAAGCGCCATTCCACATCAAGATTGATATAAATAAAGCCATTTCGAGCTCGCGAGGGCTTTGCAGTGAAATATTTCACTTTTATTTTTGTGGTTTATGTTTGCTTGACCCTTTTAATATCTGGAATGATTTAGATTTTGCCGCATTTTTGTGACGTTATTCTTTGTTATTTGAAGCGATTATGCAAATGGTACAGTCAACAGCAGAAGTAACTAAGCAAATCAAGTGTTCGAAGTGAACTTCACACGCTTTCATTTTGTTAATTTTCTTAATACTTAAGTAATAAAGTTTTGTTCACATCATAAGTTAAATGTGTTGTGTTTATCATGTATTTTTTTTGTAAAGTTTTTCATGCATAATAAGTACTTAATATTAGAGCTTTTGAGTGAAGATAGTCTACATAAAAGTGAACTTAGGCCAAGCGCGCACCACGATTTAAATTTTTGCGACACGATTTTAGAATCGCGCTGTAATTTATCGCAGAAAATTCACTGAGCGCACTGCGATGTAAAGTCGACGATTTGTTCATTCTCGACATGGATTTCGTACCAGTCGCTTGTCGTGAAACAATATGCAATCGCTGTATGACTTTGAGTATTTACTAATATACCACAAAGGTGATCTCCTTCTATTTCTATAATTAAACGGTCAACATCTAGCGTCTCATCTTGTGACTCCATTGGAGAAGCAGGTTCCGATATGTTGACGCTTGGGAAGCGAAATGCCGACTGAGGTCCGGGTGCGATTTTATTATCGCAGTGCGCGCGGGGCCATACAACTCCGTATGCTGCAATTCACTTTGCGACAATCGCGTCGCGAGCAGTCGCGGAAAAATGTGACAAATCACAATTTTAAAATCGCTGCGATTTTTTTGTCGCATATGCGTGCACTGCCATATAAACACATACGTTACATTTCTGCGACTAAATTATCGCGCGACAAAAAGTCGTGGTGCTCGCTTGGCCTTAGGCTAGGTAATTTAGGCTTTCATCTCATGAGCATCGAGTAAGGGGCGATCAGTCATTTACTCTGCAGAGTGATTGCGAAAGACAGTGGCCCATGAGTTGAGGCTGCTTTAGAAATAAGTTACCTTCAATCATAGACTATCCTCTAGACCGAGTTTAGAGCAATTACTTCATGCAACCGATGATGCCAAAAATGCGGGGGTGCGCGGGACGAGGTGAGCGAAGTCCCGTGCCGTGATTGGACCGTTCAAACACACGGACGTCACACAAAGACAGTTTCGACTCGAACATGGAGTAAAATTACCGTATGCGTGGCAGAGAATGTTTTGTCTGTGCCTTCAACTTAAAATCCTTATTTGTATCCTTTTCAGCATGGAGTACCTCTCACCGAAACATTAACAATCTTCTCCCTCGAAGAGAACTTCCTCTACTACTTAACCGACTTCTCAAACGAGACGGAATGGCGGCAGATCACAGCCGAGATGCCAGCAGCTGCTGGCCGTGCGAGATTCGTAGTGGAGTGTGGTTGCACCCACATTCTAGACTGTGAGAGTGAAGGAACCGTTTATGCTGATGTGTTCTTCAAAATAAATGGGATTCCGAGGGCAAATAACGTAATGGTGAGAGTTACTTTGCAGGGCATTACTTATTCTGTGGCAGGGCCGAGATCGGGATTGACGACGTTTTACGTAGGTACTTGCTCACTACGCCGCTGCGTTTTACTGATACTACCTACCAATTTTTTTTATAATGCTATTAGTAGGGATTGTAGTTGAAGAACCTTAAGGCGTGCAAAGAACCGGAGGTCGTCGGTGAACCGATATGAATATCCTACCTCGACTCGACACCATGTGTTTCTCTGTACAAAAAGTCATTTAATATTTATCAGTTGCTTTTCGGTGTAGGAAAACATCGAGAGAATACCTTAATAAAGCGAAGAAAAACGATCAGCGAGAGCACAATAAGAGCTGTATTCAGAAACTATTTTTAAAACCTTTTTTCCTTGCTTGCTCAGGTAACGCCAGACACCGGCACAGCACTGAAGACGCTCTTCCGCATTAGCACCCTAGCCGTGGTGGACGGCGATACCCCCCTCTACTACACGTTCCGCTGCCGAGTGGGGGTCAACAGCTCGCTGGTGCTGGGGGCTTTCGCTGACCACTTGGCTGTGGAAACCTTCCTGCCTTTTATGGGTAAGTCTCCATTGACAAATAAAACAAGTGCAGGCGTGTCTCACTCCGCGATTTCGTCGCTTTGCTACAGGTAGCTAAAAGTGCATCCATTCGGCCCCAATTTTGGGGTTTGCCATAAGCCGCGCGTGGCGCTATCGCCACCTAGCGGCCATATATGTGCTGATCGTAACAGACGCGTTTTGTTATTAGAGAGTGAGTCTTCTTTACTTAGTATTATTATTTATTCTGTGACAAGTGCTAGCTTTTAATCCAGATATTTTTGATATCCCTTATACGCTTTTTACCTGTATAGGTATAGGTATTAAGTACTATATCTATTTACATAACTGCCACATCACACTTACGGCGTGCGAACTCCCTTGCGATTTTTATTACGATGCGGGTTTTGATGCGGGTTTTTAATGTGCTGTACATACTTAGCTTTAATCTATTACACAATAAATTACAATTACAATTACAATTACAATCGGTCTGTTGAATTGGACGTAACCAACAATCCGCAATGTAACCAAAATCGCATGCAATCTCGCGCACCGTCTAAATCAGCCCTTAAATAGCAATAAGTGCCATTGGAAAACCTACTAAGGGATCATCCATTACTTGGAGCATTCCATGAAATTGTCTACCGTTGTCCCGTACAAACGCGAAGTTTCTGAAGATTTAAAGGTATAAGAGTTTCCTTTTCTATGACAAATGGTCAAAAATATGCACAGAAAAATAATCGCCTGCTTTAAATGCCGAGAAAAAAGTCGCAACACAGGAAATAAAATGCGTTTGTACGGGACAGCCCGTGGAATGCTCCTACTTACGTCACACGTTTAGGGGGTCCAGAAAATGTGACCTGTTGTGAGGTTGTGACACGGGAGAGGGGGGGAGGAACAAACTATGTGACGTTACTTTACTTCACTTGTATCCAAAAATTGTTTTGATATGTATAGGCACAGATTAATAAAACGTATAGGCTAGTTTTTGAAACGATATAGCGTTATTGTTCGTAAAATATTATTATCGGTCTCGTGTCATAGAATTTCTATTATAATATGCTGATTTCGTTACAAACAAAATTGCCAAATATGTGACGTCACACCAGACCAAATGTCCAAAGGAGGGGGCAGGGGTAAAAATCACGAAATTATGTGATGTCATTACGGTCCCTCAAAAATTAATGAAGTTTTCAAATGTCACTTTAACGTTATTATTCCTCGGTATTGATGTTCTTATTAAGAACCAGCTGATTAAATTTACAGAACACGGCGTCGAAGTATGGGTGGAAGTGTGTGATGTTCTTGGTGCGTGTTCGCATAGCGCGACCAAAGTTGTCGACCTTCTGACAGGAGATGGCGTATCTGTCGACGAGTTGCTTCAAGATGTGCATGCGCATATTAGGCGATGCGAACTGATGCAGTTACAGCGAGTGAGCGTGGCTGCTATTGTTACTTATGAAGTAAGTCATATACATTGCTTCTTAATCGTCCTAGGTATTGACCTTTAGACTATAGTTGGTTCATTTGTCAAAAATCAAAATATACACAATGAATGTTAATGCATTAAGGCTTCATAAAAGTTATGGCAACTTTTATGAAGCCTGAAGGGGGTGATTATCTGCAATCCTCATATTGTACTACAGCTAAAGAGTTATTGATTGGAGAAAAAATCTTGCCCCCCGAGTTTGAAAGTTTTCTAGATATTTTTAGTTTTCCAATTTATGACGGTTAAGTATATGAAGCAGACCTCGACTCCTCGAACAATCTGCTATTTCAAGCATTATAATACCTACTTACTTACTTCTGTAGCGCAACGACCCGAAGTGGATCCTTGCCTCCGACACCAAAGACCGCCATGCCACTTACTCTGTCCAAAGCCGTTTCTGTCAAGTCGACGGCGCCAAATTCGCTAAGGTCTTTCTGCACTATAATACAAACCTATTTTCGCTCCGCATTTCTCTAATGAATCTGACAGCCCCTCACATTCGTGAAAACATTGGCACAAAACGTTCATACGCATCTTCCTTGTTTTCAGAATGCTGACCACACCCAAGCGTCAATAAATTTCTGCACAAACGTCCTCAGCATATTGCCTTCGACCCAGGAAGAACATTGTCTGAAGACCAAACCGGACCGTTACGAAGCGTTTCTGATGCAGCTGACTGAAGTGGGTTGTGACGCATCACACTTACGGCTCGATTCTGAAAATGAATCAGATCTCTACTAGACCTCAACAAGTTACGATATGGATAATTTAAAGATATTTGTAAGATAGATATGTCAAATTTGAAGTTTCCGCGATTCTGGAGGTCATTGAACGATTTCGACAAGTTATGACTGACTTAGATATCTAAGTCACATCTAGTCGATATCTAATGTAAATCTAGTTGATCTCTATATCGTCTCTAGATCTTGTGATTATTTCGTTTCCCGAATACGCGTGTTAATCAATGGTTAATACGATTAACGTATATAACATGTGATGTGAAGTTCAAACTCGAAAATAAAAAACAATTAAAACCGGTTAATTTTAATTCCTTTCTTTTATTATTTTGATGATTTTGGGGATGATCCTGAATGTCAAAAATGTGTAAATGTTGGTACTACTATCGCCCTACTATATAAACCCTAAGAGACTATTAATTATTATTTATTTAATCTTTCTTCTTAGGCTAGGTTATTTATAATATGAATATAAAAGTAAAATATAAAAACACTTACAAAACAATAAAAAATACATATAAACACATTATAAAAAACCTAACCTAGGGTGCCACCGGCAGCGGGGCAGGGCCCAAGCTGCCGGTGGTCAGGGCCGCAGAGTGAGGAACCGACGTACTATTCCTTTATTCATCATTCTCTTAGGCTAGGGTTTTTATAATATTAATATAAAAGTAAAATATAAAAACACTTACAAAACAATAAAAAATACATATAAACACATTATAAAAAACCTAACCTAGGGTGCCGCCAGCAGCGGGGCAAGGCCCAAGCTACCGGTGGTCAGGGCTACAGAGAGAGGAACCGACGTACTATCCGCGCCGTGTCCAAGATCACCGCCTTCTGCATCTGTCCCTTGATCCAACCACCTAGCGAGAGTCTCTCGAGATGTTGGTCGAGACTCTTCGCTATTAAACCGTTCACTGAAACGACTATCGGGACAATGATCAACGTACTATTATTATTATTTGTGTTGTTACGGGATTTTGACTGTCGTATCGACCATCATTGATCTATTGTGACGGCCCTTTTAAAGTTCATTACTAATGCCCGTTGCATCCAGAAAGTTCCAGATTCTTTGGGCCGTAATGTTCTTTACCTCATAGAGTTGCCTATGGGACTAACGACAAGATCGAAAAAGACAGGATGGATTCCTTGAGGGGCCCGAAGTAGACGAAGCGTACGGGATAGACCCATATTCTAAAGGTATAATTAAGGCATGAAGTCGAGACTATTTTACCACCATACCAATACCATAATTTAGAATAAGCCCCAAAGCGACCTTTGGGTTAGATCAACAAATAGTTAAAAATTAGTTTTTAATCGTTTAAATTTTGTTGTAATTTAGTACCAAAAGTGCACAAACATAAAGTCTTAATTCACAATTTGCCCCGCGGATTCCTATGTCTGGTAATAACATAACACGGCTAATATATAGGCCTTCAGAGTTAGTATCTAAATAAGAGTGTGCTCAAAAATCCGATTAAGACACTACCTTCAGAAGTCAGACAATTTTTGCACAGGTATATAAGTAGGTATATGGCTAAATAAAAAAGTGTTGTAACTTGTACTCGTAACGTAACATATAACAAAGTGTAGAGCTCTCATTACTGAACAGGACTAACGCCCAGTTTTCTAAAGCACGTAATATAGCACGGTGAGCGGCCCGGGAGCGCTTGTTAGCACCCTTACTACGATCCAGTGCGGCCCGAACTACTAAAACACTACTGTATACACCTGGACTGTGGTCCAAGTCAGACGAGCTACGACCAAATAGATAATATATATCCTCCTAAGGCCCAAAGTACCTATAGTACCTCTTCAGTTCGATGAAATTTAAATCCTAATCAATTAGAACAGAGTAGCTTTTGCTTTGTTTCATTCCATTTTCCAACAGCGCAAAATCAACTCTGTTTCCTAAACCATACGTTCAAATTTAAGTGGCAAATTTTGGATGTTACATTTGTATGGCTGGGCCTTAGGAGGGAAAAGGCTAGACACATGCTTGATTAAAATGCCTCGAAATTAGGGTTATAAATGATTCTGATGGAAAGGGTAATCAATTTTAATTCTAATGGAACCCCGGGTACTCACTACTCAGGGCTCAGGGTGCTCCAAAACCCGTCGATTCGACCCAAGAAGCAACAACAAGAAGAACGAGCAATAACAATTACCTACAGGCAAGGTGGATAAATTATACGCCCGTATAAAATATACACGCTCTATACCATGTCATGGATATCTGTCGACAGGTGATACTTAGAAGTTTTTTTTTCAGAGGGCAGGTTTGCCATATATTTGGCACTTCAGCCGAGAACGTGGCTGACTATTCGGTTTATGGCTGAAACCACTATTCGCGGAAGCTCTAATCTACCACAAACTAATGTAAGTACTTTCCTCCGATTCGACATACAATTGACCGGAGATATAGGATAGGTAGTACGTTTTATAATAGACAAAGTAACATTTTTACCGATACCTATCTCTGGCGTGTACTTAATGTAACTAACTGTAAAACGTAGGTTCGCACTAAAATCGAACCCTAGACCAAATTGTTTTCTGTCACCTTAGTTTAGATTCGGATAGGAATGCCTAGTAAACGCGTGTCGTCTATGGCTTGGGCACCGGACCCCTCGATGTCGCACACACGCGGCGTTAACGAACCGAACCCTGGAACAAATTGTTTTCTTTCTCTGCCATACGATAAACGAGCTCCAAGAATAACATAGGTAGTTGCTATACAAAACGATACAAAACATAATGTTTGGATTAGGTACTATACATACCGCCTTAAAAAATATAAGAATAATTCTTTAAAAAATAATAGGTACCTACTTACATACCTGAGACCTTGAAAATAGCTATTTTCGCACAGTTTTTTGGACGTAGGTAAAGGAAAGAGAATAATGATCAATAAAATTTTCGAAAGTTCACATCGCTGGTAAGTGAAAAAAGTTCGTCACTGGTAAAAGTTGACTTAGGTACCTACTTACATTGTTACTGTCGTGTGACAAGAAATCTAGATTCGCCCAAACGTGTTGACTGCATTTGTATTCTGGTGATAATAATAATAAGAAGTGCAACTTTCACTTTTATCTCACCTGATGGGATTACGTTATCGCTGCTTAGCCACGCCCCTTATCTTCGGTGGCGGTAATCTGCGATTGCACATGCTTATGATAACAAAACCATAACAAATAGGAATTTGTTTCTAGGACAGGTAGGAACCTGTTATAAATAACTTGGCATGGGCCTCTTATCTATTTGAGTTTAAATAACTACGCCTATTTATTATATACTATAGAGTATAAATAGAATTATACATATATAATAAACAGGACCCCTATTCGACAAGCGACGTTTGACGTATCGTGTTGATCTCCCGTTGATGTGGGAAAATCATAAGTTCTCGAATACGTACAATGTCAAAATTTGACATTCACAATCCACAGTTAGGGTGACAAGCAAACCAAACCGAACCACCCTTAGTTTAGAGTTGAGTTTTGGTTGTACCAAATGATATTATCCACCGTTGATGGAATCATCACTCAGTATGCAATAAAATCAACTGTTGATTTGACGTGGATGCGAAATCTGACAGTTGTACATGTCGAATTTGGCCCCAGATGTAGCCACGTAGTGGTTATATTCTCTTTGGGTGTAGCCAACCCGAACTGTATCCTAGTCGGAAACAGTTAAATACTACATGAAAGCAATGAAATAAAATAATGTGTAGAAAACGTAGTTTATTTACAATATTACAATTTATCAACAATACATAATATAACATGTCCAATTATACAATAATAGAAATAATTTACAAAGTGATATTCACAAATACAGCGAGACGAGATCTTCTTCCGTTGCCCAAAGATCAAACTGGTCCAAAGATATCCGTGAGCCCGCAGTAGCATCCAATGTCCAAATAGTGGCCATCCCAGCGTGGTCTTCATTCTTTACACTTGGCTCTACAATGCTGCAGTATGATGGAGATGGCGTAGGGAGGGGGGATGACGATAACCCAACGTCAGGTATCGACGCTTCCGGCAACCGTGCTGGTGAAAGCCGTTCCTCTATACAAGGTAACGGGAAAACGAAGGCGTCGTCCCCATGCCGTAATGCTTGTAGCTGTGGAGTCGAGTCCAGCATAGAAGGGCAATGAAGCTCGGAAACTGGACGTCGTTGCAACTTGCACGGTGAAAGCTCAGGATCCTGTGATGGACTCGGTAAGAAGCGCTTGCTGGGTGGACTTGACCAGTCACAATCCTCAACCTTCCTCTTCGTGGGACATGTAGTCTTCGGGTCTGGTTCGGCGGCGAGACGTAGCTCCAACATTGTAACTGTGGAAGAAACAAATGATATGAGAATGCTTATATATCTAATGATACATCTACTTAAAACAATGTTCATTGGCATTGCAACTTACTTTGAGACGCGAGGTTGTCATTGCATTTTCGTAGTCTGTCTGCGTCCCAATATTTGTCGCGCGCCGTCGACGTATGGAGAAATGCGATGACCTCGGCCAGCAAGTTCGGAAGAGTCACCTGAAACAAGCAATGAAATTATTAATAATTTAATAAAAATAAATAATAGAATCACGAAAAATATTTAAATATGTAGGTTTATTATAATATAATTGTGCTTACATTATCATGTAGACCGACAGCTAACGCCAATTCTTCTATATTTTCCTTCATTTCAACTCTACGCTCCTTTTCATACGCTGAATTGCGAGCCCGACGCTCATCCTGAAACAATTATCGATATATTAAAATAAATATAATAGACAGATATATAAATATTAAAAGTATAATAGCCAACAAGAACTTACCAGAGATATAGGAACTCGATCTTTGCCAACCGGCCTTCCACGCTTACGGATCACGACTCTACGAGATTTAATCAGATCAGACGACATTTCTTAGAATATGAACAGCACTTGAAAATGACTCTGAAAATTACTGTCTGACGTATCAGGAAGATATATGTGTGAACTTAAGATTAAATGAATATTTATATAAACTAGATTCACCCCCACCACTCGTCTTCACATAGCCACGCCCCCGAACTCACCGAATTCACCTGATATTATTATTCCTCAACAATGAGGTCACTGTTAGGTACTCAGAGTTTTTATTCCTTTATATGTTTAAATATGCCCTGAAATGGCCTCCTCATACCCCGACAAAGGGGGAATGTCAGACAACGAATGTGTATATGTTCAAATACAAAACGATAGTGACTTGCCTATAAAAATTTATTAAAACTGACTGATTAATCACGAGAGTCTGATATCTTGAACTTTCTTAAAGTACAGTCAGCGTCAAACGTTAGCGTTAACGCATCTAAAGTTACTACATTATCTAACAAATTACTTAACATAAAGAGATATGGTATGTAGAACTAAAATTATGGCAGATAGTTTTGAACACGAAACATGGAAATATTATCATATTTAATACAAAAATTACTACTGTTACCTATTATGTAGGGACTACTTGTCATATACAAAAACAGTGGGTAGACAGTCTGAAGGGATGTGTGTCTTATGAAAAATAGTTTAAAATAATTATAAGTACTGACTGCGGGATTTTAATTTTTATATTTCTTTTGTTTTACTGTGTCTTTATCAATTTAATTTATTCATTTTGATTACTGTGGTTTTATTTTGCTTGAATTATTATTATTGTGGTATTTAAAATTGTTATTTTATGTTAATATGTATGGATCACTGGTTATCTAAAATAAATGTATTTATTTATATCTCTATTAATAAAAGTACATATTCCAGGGTAGCAGAGTCAGTAATGATGCTGACTGTACATACCTCGTTAAAGTACTCAATTTAACGCATCACTGAGGGCTATGATGGATTTGTCACCAAATCATTAATCATTTAATGCGTGAAATGACGACTATCTGATAAGTGATATAATTCAGTATAAAGTCGCGTGGATAACGTTTACGTGTGTCTATATAATTGTTTCAGGATGAGCGCCGAGCTCGCACTCTAGATAAATTAGCGTTAGCAGACGGTCTACATGTAAGCATACTTATAATATAGCTACATATTTAAATAATTTTGTTCTGTTTCGTTATTATCTTTTTTTTTAATCTCTTAATATTTTTTAATACTTGTTTCAGGTGACTGTCCCGAACTTGCTGGCTGAGGTAGTGATCCAAAAGACTTTTTTTTTAAGGCTCTCCTCATCTCTTGACGCCTAAAAGGCTAAAAGCCTTTTCTACATAATTATTAAAATAGGCTTTTAGCCTCTTAAACATCAAGAAATGAGGCGAGCCCTAAAAAAAGAGCTAACAGGGCTTGATTCTTTTGGATCACTAGGCTGAGGTCGTCGCATTTCTCCATACGTCGACGGCGCGCGACAACTATTGGGACGCAGACAGACTAGGAAAATGCAATGACAACCTCGCGTCTTTAAGTAAGTTGCAATGCCAATGAAATTGTTTTATGTTATGCATGTATCGACGACAGCTCTAGCCTGGTGTGTAGTGACCCTGCCTCCGAAGCCGATGGACCTGTGTTTGAATCCCGGTAAGGGCGTTTATTTGTGTGAAGAGCACAGATATTTGTTCTTGATTCATGGATGTTTTCTATGTATTTAGGTACTTGTATATTAAATATATCGTTGTCTGAGTACCCACAACACAAGCCTTCTTGAGCTTACCGTGTGACTATGTCAGTATGAGCATTGTTCCCATGTTTGTTTGCGCATTCCTACGATAATAATACCTTAATATCAGCTAAGTCAGCGGTTCTCAAACTTTTTTGTTGACGGAACCCTTTTGGAAAGCGAAATATTTGACGGAGCCCCAAATTAAATATTTTCGTTCGTCACTGTCGACCATATATACCTATACCTACAAGAGCTGTTTTTTTTTCTTATTATTACAAGTATTTTCGCGGAGCCCCAACAGAGGCTTCGCGGAACCCTAGGGTTCCGCGGAACACACTTTGAGAATGGCTGAGCTAAGTAATAATAGTCTCTACCTACCTGGCTTGTACAACATAACAATTGCGTTTGCGCTTTCCTAAGATAATAATACCTTAATATCAACTAACTATCTACCTACCTGGCATGTACAACATAACAATTGCGTTTGCGCATTCCTAAGATAATAATACCTTAATATCGACTAAGTAATAATAGTATCTACCTACCTAGCATGTACAACATAACAATTGCGTTTGCACTTTCCTAAGATAATAATACCTTAATATCAACTAAGTATCTACCTACCTGGCATGTAAAACATAACAATTGCGTTTGCGCATTCCTAAGATAATAAATATAATAATACCTTAATATCGACTAAGTAATAATAGTATCTACCTACCTGGTATGTACAACATAACAATTGCGTTTGCACTTTCCTAAGATAATAATACCTTAATATCAACTAAGTAATAATAGTATCTACCTACCTGGCATGTACAACATAACAATTGCGTTTGCACTTTCCTTAGATAATAATACCTTAATATCAACTAACTATCTACCTACTGGCATTCCTAAGATAATAATGCCTTAATATCGACTAAGTAATAATAGTATCTGCCTACCTAGCATGTCATCATCATCATCATCATCATCATCCTGGCGTCAATCCCGGCTGTGACCCCGCGCGGGGCGCGAGGACCCGGGGTCCGCCTTCCGACTCCTTCGTGTCCACTTTGCCCGATCTTCGGCATCCCTGGTGGTGAGTCCGTTGGCACGCATGTACCTACCTAGCATGTACAACATAACCATTGCGTTTGCGCATTCCTAAGATAATAATACCTTAATATCAACTAAGTAATAATAGTATCTACCTACCTGCTATGTTATCTACAACATAAGAATTGCGTTTGCGCATTCTTAAGATAATAATACCTAAGTTAACACGAACTAAGTAATAATAGTATCCACCTACTTGCTATGTTATCTACAACATAAGAATTGCGTTTGCGCATTCTTAAGATAATAATACCTAACTTAACACGAACTAAGTAATAATAGTATCCACCTCTTGCTATGTTATGTACAACATAAGGATTGCGTTTACGCGTTCTTAAGATAATGATACCTAACTTAACACGAAGTAATAATAGTACCTATCTACTTGCTAGTAAATAGTTAATAAAAAGCAATGGGTATTTACATTGTAAAAGTGCTATTAAACTTAAATGTTTACAAGTCAGTTTTTAGCTCCAGGCTCCAGCTAAGTACTTACTCGTATAGGTATGCACTTCTTACAACAAGATTTGTAATGATGTAGACGTTTTTCTTTTCAGTTGTAATTTATTTAGAAACAGTGTAGTAAAATTATCACAATCCTAGTTAACTTACATGACCTCACCTCACATTACGTATAAAATTCATAAATTAATTATTAAGTATTAAATATTAAAATTTCTAATGTATGTTGTGCTTGATAGTTATTGAAATGTAAATTTAGCACCATAAGTTAAGCGTACTATTAAAAAAACGCATGTATCCAATTTACGTTTTGTTATAAGGTGCACTAAATATATAACAGATGAACAGGGTAAAGAATTACCGTTCATAGGCTTCGTAGTAGGTAATAGTTGTCTTTTCACGATTTTGTAATAAAAAATACTCATTTTACTTTATTTATTAAGATTCACTAGTTATAGCAAATGTGGCGATAGTCTGTTACTTTAATTAAATATTTTTCGTCAAAATAACAATGTATTGTCACTGGAGCATACAAGCTCTCTCGCATTATTCCTAATATGCAATGAAGTCAATAAAATAATGGCAAAAAATATAATTATTAAGACTCAAATATTTCGCAGGCATTAAGATAGAAGTACTAGTGCTCGACGCTGCACTTCTAGTATTCGACATGGGCACTTTATGTCAAAGTAATATAGGTTAAATTTGAACGGAGAAGATTTTTCTGTATTCAAATTTAATCCTTGTCACAGTTGTCACTTTGACATAAAGTGCTGCGTCGAGCACTAGTACTTCTACCTTACAGTACAATTCGGTCATGGTAATGACAGTATAAAAAAAGTCTCTTTAGTTCTAAGTTTAATTTATAATTTTGATAGCCATAATTTGAATTTGTGAATTTGTGAGAGAGGCGATTGAAATCAAAAAACACCCTAAAAATTTCAATCGAGAGGACGGTTACAAATTATCGTCTACTTGGGGACCAGTGATTCAAATGTTGAAACCAGCAGATATATCTTCGGACCAGTGTACGGATACTGTGAGTGTTGTGTGTCGTGCCGTGGACAATAAACATTAAACTTTAACGGGTAGCTGCAATTTCTTTGTCTACCCCGAACATTTTTATAAACTAATTTCGGGTAGTTTAGTGTTGTTTTATTAATATCTCCGTTGACATTTGTTGGGACGTCAGTCTTTCCGTGACCACAGCTGATGCAACTCAGCTGAAACGTCGGAATTAAAGGTAAAAACAATGAAATTATATCGCGGTAGACCCGTTTGTGTAATTGAATATGTGTACAAAACGCGAGAGTTTAAAGAGCCATAATTTGTTTCTAAAATAAAAGTAAAAAAATAGAATAATATTATAATAATTGCGTGCAACTTTCACTCACTTTTATCTCTGCCAATGGTATCGCGTTATCGCTGTTAGCCACGCCCCTTATCTTCGGTGGTAGCAATCTGCGTATGCGCATCCCTATTAAGATAATAAATACCAGCGGCAAAAGGGTTTAAGCACATAATTCTATTACCCGTGACTTCGTCTAGTGCCTGTTATAATAGAAAAATAATAAACATGGAGAAAAAAGTTAGCCAGAACGTACTCCGCAAAAGGGGTAGACCCGCTGGTAAAAATAGAGTGCCCTTGTCTCAGGTGAGAAAATTATGCATTTATTGTATTGTATATTAATATATTCATGACACAAGTCAATTGATCTAATAACATATTTCACAAAGGGCCGTTCCACGACCGATGCTGCTTCGGTACTTATTAAACATATTTATGATATTTGGGAAAATTCTTGTGATGCAATTGGCATATTTTGTGATCTTTCTAAAGCATTTGATTGTGTGGATCATGGAACGCTCATTTTGAAATTAGAACACTATGGTCTGTCAGTAAATGCCCTAAACTTTATGTCTTCTTACCTTAGCAACAGAACACAAACAGTTGTTGTAAACAAAACCCGGTCTAGCGGTACTGTAGTCCAGTTAGGAGTGCCACAAGGTTCTATTTTGGGTCCATTCCTGTTTTTGGTTTATATAAATGATTTGCCATGTGTAGTAGAAAATCTTTGTGAAATTGTTCTTTTTGCTGATGACACATCATTACTTTTTAAGGTTGATCGTAAATCTACCGATTACAGTGTAATTAACAGCACACTCGTGAATGTACTAAACTGGTTTACTATGAACAATTTGCTTCTTAATGCTAAGAAAACTAAATGCATTCGATTTTCTTTGCCGAATGTTAAACCAGTCGATACTAAGATACTTTTGAATAATGAATGCTTAGAGATGGTAGATAAAGCACTGTTTCTTGGTTTAACATTGGACAAAAATCTACAATGGAGTCCTAGCACACTAGCAAACAAATTAAGAACTAACTACTAAGGGGGGATTTAAAAGATCAACCTTAAAAAGTAATGCATCATTACTTTTTAAGGTTGATCGTAAATCTACCGATTACAGTGTAATTAACAGCACACTCGTTAATGTACTAAACTGGTTTACTATGAACAATTTGCTTCTTAATGCTAAGAAAACTAAATGCATTCGATTTTCTTTGCCGAATGTTAAAACAGGCGATACTAAGATACTTTTGAATAATGAATGCTTAGAGATGGTAGATAAAGCACTGTTTCTTGGTTTAACATTGGACAAAAATCTACAATGGAGTCCTCATATAAGAACACTAGCAAACAAATTAAGTTCGGCCGCTTAGGCTGTGAGGAGAATTAGACAATTGACTAATGTTGAGACAGCTCGCCTTGTTTATTATAGTTATTTTCATAGTGTAATGTCATATGGTATTCTGGTTTGGGGCAAAGCAGCTGACATACAGACTATATTTGTCTTACAAAAGAGAGCCATTCGTTCTATATATAATTTAAGGGTGCGTGAATCATTAAGAGAACTTTTTAAAGAAATTAATATTTTAACTGTAGCTTCCCAATACATACATATATGATAGTATTATTTATGTTGTTAAGAATCTAGACTCCTTCACTAAGAATTCTGATGTCCATAACTATAATACTAGAAATAAAAATAAGCTTGCTATCAAAAAGTTTCGTGTTCGTAAAGTACAGAAGTCATTCGTTGGGCAATGCATTCATTTTTATAACAAGTTACCTGAGGATGCTTTAAGATTACCCTTTCCAGCTCTTAAGAATTACTTAAAAAAGTCATTGATGTTGAAGGCTTATTACAGAGTCGAGGACTACTTGACAGACAAACATGCATGGTCCAAACCAGAAACTGTAATAACGACAAGTAGCAATTAAAAACATTGTATTATGTGTCATGTGTAGAGTTAAAGGTGACTCAGCTCAGGTAAGAAAGCACATCAAATTGTATGAAAGTATCTCATAACAATCAGTTAGATTCATATAATATGTATTCTCATTTCTTTTATTGATTTTATTTTCTTTTCCTTTTGTAAGATTTGATTTGTTTTCTGAAAGAGCTACGTATTTGTGATTTCATGTGCATATATGTTTATTTTTTATATCAAATTCTATAAAGTTATGTACTCACTGAGTATAATTGCATGAATTCTATAGTAACTTAAATTGTATTAATTACTCGTAATGCATGTTAATTATAAGATGTAATAATGTTTTGAAAAGATGTGTCCCGCCGAGTTTGTTGCCGGTCCCATATTGGGATACCCTCCTCCAATTGAGGGGAGATTTAAATCTTCTCGGGGCAGAGGTGTACGGTTGGAGCCGGTAAATTTATTTGACGTTCATAAGCGCATTGTAATATGCCTACTTGAATAAACTATTTTTTATCTTTATCATAAATATATGTATTTTTCAGAATGAACGCAGAGCTAGAAACGCGCAGTATGAGAGGGAACGCCGAGAAGAGATGGCGGGTGCTTTAGAAGACTTGGCTGCGGCTGTTTAGCTGGGGTTCTAAGGTCCACCACCTTGCATTTTGGAGACAAAGCAAACCGCTTGGAACAGGTGTTCCTGGGGATGATCTGAGCCGATTAAGCCCGGTTGCCAAGAGGTTCCACCCAGCAGGTGGGCAGGGGAGGGGGGGCAAAAGTGGCTCCGGCGCGCCTCACTCTAAGCTATATATCTGCATACATCTAGCAAGTATATCAAGTTTGGTGTCTTTTTCGTGTAATTCGAGGATGAAAAATTCATTTCTGTGACTAAATTTTCACTCTTCCATACAAAAAAATCGAGAAATAAAAAATTCCAAAAAAATCTTTTCACTTTTTTTTTCGAAAATCCTCTACAAAATTAAAACTATGAGGATTTGCTCTAGAAAAAAAATACCTGTGAATAGCCCAGTTATCCTACTATATAGAATAGTAAACTTGTTAAACATTTTTTTTTCATAACTCTGATAAAAAAAATGTTTTGTGTCGCGCGGCGTACCTGCATTGTAAGAGCGGTATGCAGCGTTTAGGATTTTTAAGTATGTTTCGATGGTTTCTGATAAGTTGTTATTCTTCTGGTTGTAGAAAATTACTTCTGGACGTGATTTATATACAAATATAAATTAAATGTATAAATATAGATGTTGGGAAAACTTTCGCCAATAGAGTTATTATAAATGTGATAAAATTAACAAAGCAGATGTTTGATTAAAATGCGGGTTAAAATACGAGTAAGATATATATTGTTCGCAATTGCCACTATATGCCCATGGGTCCGTGCATTTTAGTTTTTTCTTAACGCAGTTGCACCTCCCTGCGCATTTTGTTTTGCAGCGGCAACGAATAAGCTCTAAACAAGCAGCAGCCGCCGCAGGTAGGCTTGTACATATGGGCTCCCAATAACCATTTTGTTTGGACCAGCTCCAGTCAGCAGGACATGGAAGCTGTTGCTGAGGGGCTATAATCTGTCCCCAAACATAGCCTCCTTGGTAAACTGCACGGAGAATATGTTTACGTAGGTAGCGCATCTTCCATTGGAGGCAGATTCTCTAACTTAAAATTATTTTTTGTAAAAAGTACTTTTCGGCACTCTTTTACACTTGTACTTGTACCTGATCCGAACACTGTAACACAATGCATAGTATCAAAATAATGTCTAAGGACCAATTCACATCTCGTAATTCAAATCTGTTCAGATTTAATATTGTAAGACTCTTACTTGTCATACAAGACAATAACATTTTTTTCCAAAATTGGCTGCTCAATGTTGTTTTGTTTACCGTATTTAAATCCCTCCGGAACATTACAAGGACCACTAAAACCAGGATTGTCAGATCCCTCATATTTCCCACTTTTCTGTATGCTGTATGTCTCACATGGACACTAAGGGCATCCGAAAAACAGAAAGTGAATGCACTAGAGATGTGGTGCTGGAGACGAATGCTGGGCATATCATGGACTGAGCATCAATTATTGAGGAGCTTGGCATTAAAGAGCGGTTGCTTTCTACGGGCAAAACTCGGTACTCAACTTCTTTCGACACGTGTCTCGTCGAGACGGAACCTCTACAGAACGTCTAGTTGTGCAAGAAAGAGTAGGAGGTGACAGGGCTAGGGGAAGATCTCTAATGAGATGTACTGACCAAACCAAATCAGTGTGTCGGTCACAGTAAGCGAATGCTTACGGAAAGCAGCTCTACGGGAGGAATGGCGACGTGTCGTTAAATGAGTCGCTCAAAAGTTTTCATAATGGCCACGACCACTCTATCAAGAGTGTAACGAAGAAGAAGGCCCTCCGTTACAGCAGGATATGCGCTTTAAGCTTGAAATACGCTTTTTTTCCATTTCCACACACAAAAGAAACTGTGTTGTAACCTGAAAAGGCGTGGAAGAATGGCAAGACTACTATCCTTTCTGGTCCTGTAAAATAAATCATATATCTATGAGTTACAAATAAAATCATATATTTAAAGAAAGTTTGCAGCACGTGACCATTAGCCCAGTTGACCTGTCTCTTATTGCGGTGACATATTTATTTATTTTATTTACAATTAATGGAAGAACTACAAACGTTAGCTTAAGAAAATGCAATAGCATGGCACGAGAGGAACAGGTGATTCTTTCCTGTGCCAATCCTCCATTAATTGTAAATAAAATAAATATGTCACCGCAGTATACGAGACAGCTCACCAGGGCAATTGGTCAAGTGCTGCAAACTTTCTTTAAATATATGATTTTATTTGTAACGCATAGAAGTCTTGTCATTCTTCCACACCTTTTCAGGTTGCGACACTGTTTCTTTTTTGTATGGACAGGGAAAAAAGCGTATTTCAAGCTTGGAGCGCATATCCTGCCGTAACGGAGGGGTTTAAATACGGCAAACAAGGCAATATTGAGCAGGCATTGCCAATATTGATAAAAATTGTTATTGTCTTGTATGGCAAGTAAGAGTCTTACAATAGTAAGTATGGACAGATTTGAATTACGAGGTGTGAATTGGCCCCTAGACGTTATTTTAACAAAATGCATAGTATTTTGTTACTGATTTTACGAGTACATCAGGTACAAGTACGAGTGCAAAAGAGTGCCGAAAAGTACTTTTTACAAAAAAAAATCTTCAGTTAGAGAATCTGCATCCAATGGAAGATGCCCTACCCACGTAAACATATTTCTCCGTGCAGTTTACCAAGGAGGCTATGTTTGGGGACAGATTATAGCCCCTCAGCAACAGCTTCCATGTCCTGCTGACTGGAGCTGGTCCAAACAAAATGGTTATTGGGAGCCCATATGTACAAGCCTACCTGCGGCGGCTGCTGCTTGTTTAGAGCTTATTCGTTGCCGCTGCAAAACAAAATGGACAGGGAGGTGCAACTGCGTTAAGAAAAAACTAAAATGCACGGACCCATGGGCATATAGTGGCAATTGCGAACAATATATATCTTACTCGTATTTTAACCCGCATTTTAATCAAACATCTGCTTTGTTAATTTTATCACATTTATAATAACTCTATTGGCGAAAGTTTTCCCAACATCTATATTTATACGTTTAATTTATATTTGTATATATATCACGTCCAGAAGTAATTTTCTACAACCAGAAGAATAACAACTTATCAGAAACCATCGAAACATACTTAAAAATCCTAAACGCTGCATACCGCTCTTACAATGCAGGTACGCCGCGCGACACAAAACATTTTTTTTATCAGAGTTATGAAAAAAAAATGTTTAACAAGTTTACTATTCTATATAGTAGGATAACTGGGCTATTCACAGGTATTTTTTTTCTAGAGCAAATCCTCATAGTTTTAATTTTGTAGAAGATTTTCGAAAAAACAAGTGAAAAGATTTTTTTGGAATTTTTAATTTCTCGATTTTTTTGTATGGAAGAGTGAAAATTTAGTCACAGAAATGAATTCTTCATCCTCGAATTACACGAAAAAGACACCAAACTTGATATAGTTGCTAGATGTATGCAGATATATAGCTTAGAGTGAGGCGCGCCGGAGCCACATTTGCCCCCCCTCCCCTGCCCACCTGCTGGGTGGAACCTCTTGGCAACCGGGCTTAATCGGCTCAGATCACCCCCAGAAACACCTGTTCCAAGCGGTTTGCTTTGTCTCCAAAATGCAAGGTCCCCTTAGAAAACAGGACCTTAGAACTTCTGCTAGTTGGCGTCACTGGTTCCGTAAGTTTATACATGAAATTCCTCGCTATTTTTGCAATACTTTCAGTTGTAAATATGTTGACTAATGATCCTTGTGTCCTTTTCGCAGATATCAAATGCAGAACTTCTGGCAACGGTAATCTCAGAGCTCCAGCGAGCTTCGCAGGTCAAGCATAGCAGTGATTTAGACTCGTTGCGGCGATGTAATAAGAATCTTATGGCTCAGAGTAAGTTACCGTACTTTTTCCAAATGTTGTTTTGTAGAGGTGCTTTGTGATAGCCCTTTAACGTATTTTTTTTGCAGTTTTGACGTTGGAGCAGCGGCTTGCAGAACGTGATGAAATCGAGAGCTCAGGACACCCGACTGGAGAACTCACGGACACACCTCGACCAGTCAAGAGGAAGCGGGATGATTGTGAGGCGCCGACGGATGTTCCCGTTCCGAAGCGTTCCCCTCGAGACTACAAGCCTTCGCTAGATTATGCAATCAAGCAGGACGGCGAAAACGAAAACCCCGTGCCGGAATATTTGTCGAAACAAGAGTTCCTGACAACGGATTCGCAGGCGTCACTGGAGAGCAGCGGCTTTGACCACCGGGAGCGTGTTGTCAACTATTCGCCTTTTGCGAGGCCGGATATACCCGCTCCTGAGTGTAAGTTGGAGGCCAAGCTTGAGGTCTCTGAGTACATTCAACCTGTTCAGCCCTATACTGAGCAGGTGTACTATCACCCTGAATCCCAACAGTGCCGTGCCGGACCTTTTTCGTCAGAATCGTCGTTCAAGCAAGACCACACGAGCTTCAACGAAGGGACAAAGCATACACTCAGTAATGCTTTTGTGCCGACGGATCCCTGGCTCCCGATTGCAGCAACATCAGATCAGGATTTCCCCGCTTCAAGGGAGTCGCCAGTGAGCGGCGCCTCTGACCAGCAGGATTGCGATGTCGACTATTCCAACTATCAGTTCGCCGGGCCGCAGGTTCCCACACCCGAGTATCGGTTAGATACTACGGTTGAACCATCGGAATACATCCATCCTGTACGTGTACAGCCATACACAGAAGAGGCGTACTGTCACCCGTCGGCCTGGATGTGCCGCTCCGGCCCTTCATCGGAAGAGCAGTTTTCACCACCTCAATACCTGATTCCTGGGACACAACGCGGATATTCGTCTTCGCAGTACCACCCTTCCAGTCCTTCAATGGACCAGCAGCAGTCGCCGGCCTATGAAGTTCCTGTTCAACCGAATGTCGTCGGCAGCGTGGAGTTGATTCCGATGCATGGGAATTCCAGTCTACCGAATGCAAGCAGCGCGGAGCAAGATCCTCGTCGAGAAGGATTAATTTCATCTGAAAATCTGATCGCGATGTATTTGTCACCTATGGACCTGACTTCAATATAGAATCTTATAGATAGGTATTTTTCAGTCACAGTGTTAAGGTTAGATTAATTGTATGCTGATTTGTAAAGATGTTTCTGTAAGTAATTGACCTAATTATGAAATGTTTATTAAGTAACCAAATATGATTAGCTTTGCAACTAAATATAAGTACTTAAGCTACATCCAATGGTGCTATTGTAAATATGTATTATTATTAATAAATGTTTTAGCCAATCTTTCTGTTTTCATTGTCATAATATATTTATTAGGTAGGTACCTACCTACAATATTCAGCTCTGTCCAGGCAGCACAAGGATTAGCGGAATACTAAGAATAATTATTATTTAGGTACACTATTTGTATATTAAAACATTGCAAAACGGGGCCGATCACACAAACGACTTTCATGAAAATAAAGATACCCACTGATAGGATATTGGAACGTTGGTACTTACGAAAGCTATAGAGGGCGTCCAAAACAATCCTGGCGGCGCCCAGCGGCGTCCCAGTTGATGACAATCAGGGGCTATCATGGCCCGAGTCGATGGTGGCGCACCGTGGACACCCTCTGCCCCACCCATAGTCTAATAAAACATGGTCTTCTCTTCCCAGAGTGACACAAGCCTACGTCAAAATAACATGGCCGCTATATATAGCGCTATCGCATATTATCATATAGCGCTGTCGCATAATGACGTAGGCTTGTGTCAGTCAGGTGACCTAGAAAAGACGGGAAGAGAGTACCAGGCGGAGTATGTTATTATATTATACCATGGCCCCACCTAGGGAACATAGGATAAGTTATAACGTGACTAAATAAGTTATGTATCAAATATTTAGTAAGAACTTACCTGCATATAAACCTTATTATCAAGAGTTTAGGCACTTGTTATCAAAGTAGTAGGTACCTGAAATAAATGCATGTTTTAGAGAGAGTAGGTTAGGTGTTCATTTCATTCCATTATCATCTATTATTACGCTAAAATATTTTAATAGTTTCGAATTAGGGTCTGTGCGGAAAGAGAAGAGTCGTGAAATGTATGGGGTCCAATACATTCTACGACTCTTCTCTTTCCGCACAGACTCTACCTAACATGACCTCCTGAATCCCTGAGGCTTTAATGCAAATAAAATAGGTACTAGGATTTAATCCAAATCGAATTATGAAACAAGAAGCTCCAAATTCAAAACTGCAATAATGGCAAGAGAGACTCAGTAAGTAGGTAAAATAAAGTTGGATTGATATGAGTTTCACGACATGGTATTATACCTACATTTTTATAAGCGCTATTAACCCAACTACCTACAAGTAGATGATTCCCCGTTATTAGGGGTCACTAAATAAATAGGTAATAGGTAAAAGTTGAACAAGGTACCCAAGGGAATAGTTGGTAAGGTAAGGTATGAATTATGTTACCATTCGTGTTTACCTACTGTAATAAATTACTCCTTTTTGGGTATGTATGTACTTTACTTATTAAATTAAGAATGACAAGTAGCCGAATGTAGCGATAGTTAACACAATAAATAATGTCAATAAATCGATACTGGCCCAAAAGTGTCGCAGGCACAATTAAATCACGATAATAACAATAATAATCCGGAAATATTGCAATCCGGAGGTCGCGGGTTCAAACCCCGGCTCGTAACAATGAGTTTTTCAGAATTTAAGTACGAAAATAACATTTGATATTTACCATTTTCGTAGTCTGTCTTAGCAATGTACAAATTGCAGAACATTCCCAAAAAGCGGAAACGTTCTCGAGAATGTTCTCAGAACATTCCTGCAACATGGAAATTATTGTTTAAACAAGAGAATATACTTGAAATAAAGTTTAAATAGGCATAACTTAAAAGTAAATGTTATTATGCATATATTACTGTCTATTACAGTTAGCTATTTTGTTGATGTGATAAATTTACCAATAAGTTGCTTAAATTCTCACTTTATATCAGAGAACATTTCGACTTTCGACAAATTTTTCCAAAATTTTTTTTTAGTTTCATTAGAATCTAGAGGCCTATATCTCCCGCCATGCCAAATCTCAGCACGCTCGGACCAACTTGAAAAAATTAAAAAAAAAAGTCGGCCATTTTGTTTTTTTCAATGCAGTTTGTTTTGTCTCGGGGCCCTCTATGACATTTGGTCGAGCACCCCCCACCTATCACGCACCGTTTAAAAGTTGCCATACAAAATAAAAGTGGCCAGTTTTCCCGCAATTGTAGCATTTTTCCAAAAAAAAAATTTTCATAGGTATCTAGGGGACCCCGAGATTCCGTGACCAAAATTTCAGCGCGCTAGGACAAAAATCAAAAAGTTAAAAAAAAAAGTCAGCCATATTGAAAAAAAATGGCGGCATCAAAAACTGCCAGGGACCCTCTATGACATTTGGTCGAGAACCCCCCACCTAAGTCTGACCGTTTGGCCGGGCCGTCATACATTTTTCTGACCGGATGCGGACGACCAAAAGTCGGAATTTTCTGGGGGTAAGGACTACACCTAAACTATCGTGAATATTCATGGTATAAACTACGATAAATAAATAAATTCTCGTTCTCGAGAACATTCTCAGAAGTTACCGAGAATTTCTCATGTGGAAAGTTTCGCAACTTTGGAAAGTTCTCGTGCGTGCATTGCTAGTCTGTCTGCGTCCCAATAGTTGTCGCGCGCCGTCGACGTATGGAGAAATGCGATGACCTCGGCCAGCAAGTTCGGAAGAGTCACCTGCAACAAGCAATAAAAATTATTAACAATTTAATAAAAATAGATAAACGAATCACATTTTTTTATTTAAATATGTAGGTATATGATTAGTGCTTACATTATCATGTATTTGACGGAGCCCCAAATTAAATATTTTCGTTCGTCACTGATGACCATATATACCTATACAAGAGCTGGTTTTTTTTCTTATTATTACAAGTATTTTCGCGGAGCCCCAACAGAGGCTTCGCGGAACCCTAGGGTTCCGCGGTACACGCTTTGAGAATGGCTGAGCTATAAGTAATAATAGTATCTACCTACCTGGCTTGTACAACATAACAATTGCCTTTGCGCTTTCCTAAGATAATAATACCTTAATATCAACTAAGTAATAATAGTATCTACCTACCTGGCCTGAACAACATAACAATTGCGTTTGCACTTTCCTAAGATAATAATACCTTAATATCAACTAAGTATCTACCTACCTGGCATGTACAACATAACAATTGCGTTTGCGCATTCCTAAGATAATAATACCTTAATATCGACTAACTATCTACCTACCTGGCATGTACAACATAACAATTGCGTTTGCGCATTCCTAAGATAATAATACCTTAATATCGACTCAGTAATAATAGTATCTACCTACCTGGCATGTACAACATAAACATTGCGTTTGCACTTTCCCAAGATAATAATACCTTAATATCAACTAAGTATCTACCTACCTGGCATGTACAACATAACAATTGCGTTTGCGCATTCCTAAAATAATAATACCTTAATATCAACTAAGTAATAATAGTATCTACCTACCTGGCATGTACAACATAACAATTGCGTTTGCACTTTCCTAAGATAATAATACCTTAATATCAACTAAGTATCTACCTACCTGGCATGTACAACATAACAATTGCGTTTGCGCATTCCTAAGATAATAATACCTTAATATCGACTAAGTGACCTAGCATGTTATCATCATCATCATCATCATCATCATCCTGGCGTCAATCCCGGCTGTGCCCCCGCGCGGGGCGCGAGGACCCGGAGTCCGCCTTCCGACTCCTTCGTGTCCACTTTGCCCGATCTTCGGCATCCCTGGTGGTGAGTCCGTTGGCACGCATGTACCTACCTAGCATGTACAACATAACCATTGCGTTTGCGCATTCCTAAGATAATAATACCTTAATATCAACTAAGTAATAATAGTATCTACCTACCTGCTATGTTATCTACAACATAAGAATTGCGTTTGCGCATTCTTAAGATAATAATACCTAACTTAACACGAATTAAGTAATAATAGTATCCACCTACTTGCTATGTTATCTACAATATAAGAATCGCGTTTACGCGTTCTTAAGATAATAATACCTAACTTAACACGAATTAAGTAATAATAGTATCCACCTACTTGCTATGTTATTTACAACATAAGAATTGCGTTTGCGCATTCTTAAGATAATAATACCTAACTTAACACGAACTAAGTAATAATAGTATCCACCTACTTGCTATGTTATCTACAACATAAGAATTGCGTTTGCGCATTCTTAAGATAATAATACCTAACTTAACACGAACTAAGTAATAATAGTATCCACCTACTTGCTATGTTATCTACAACATGAGAATCGCGTTTACGCGTTCTTAACATAATAATACCTAACTTAACACGAACTAAGTAATAATAATATCCACCTACTTGCTATGTTATCTACAACATAAGAATCGCGTTTACGCGTTCTTAACATAATAATACCTAACTTAACACGAACTAAGTAATAATAATATCCACCTACTTGCTATGTTATCTACAATATAAGAATTGCGTTTGCGCATTCTTAAGATAATAATACCTAAGTTAACACGAACTAAGTAATAATAGTATCCACCTACTTGCTATGTTATCTACAACATAAGAATTGCGTTTGCGCATTCTTAAGATAATAATACCTAACTTAACACGAACTAAGTAATAATAGTATCCACCTACTTGCTATGTTATCTACAACATGAGAATCGCGTTTACGCGTTCTTAACATAATAATACCTAACTTAACACGAACTAAGTAATAATAATATCCACCTACTTGCTATGTTATCTACAACATAAGAATCGCGTTTACGCGTTCTTAACATAATAATACCTAACTTAACACGAACTAAGTAATAATAATATCCACCTACTTGCTATGTTATCTACAATATAAGAATTGCGTTTGCGCATTCTTAAGATAATAATACCTAACACGAACTAAGTAATAATAAAGTATTAAGGGGAGAATCAGACTGCCTAGACTTGGTGGCGAAAACGACTACCTTTTTTGTTCCCGACAACTACCTACGTTGTCGTAGCCATCGCCTCCTAGATAATGGAACCATTCACACGACTGCACACCAGTACTCTCCAATTGTCCGTTCCCGGACACTCCTTAATAATTTCTTATCTTTTGCACCTAACTCCGACTTGTTTGCCAACGAAAGTCATAAACTTTTTAAAGATTTTTTACGTTTTTGCGAATCAAACATGCAATAGGTAGCTTATTAATCGCTTTATTATTACTTAGGTACTTAATTTTACAGTGCATTGGTGTTAGCTGTAATGCTGTAAAATTTGATTTCAATAAATATCAATCAATAATATCCACCTACTTGCTATGTTATGTACAACATAAGAATTGCGTTTGCGCGTTCTTAAGATAATAATACCTAACTTAACACGAAGTAATAATAGTACCTACCTACTTGCTAGTAAATAGTTAATAAAAAGCAATGGGTATTTTACATTTTAAAAGTGCTATTAAACTTAAATGTTTACAAGTCAGTTTTTAGCTCCAGGCTCCAGCTACTTACTCGTATAGGTATGCACTTCTTACAACAAGATTTGTAATGATGTAGACATTTTTCATTTCAGTAGTAATTTATTTGGAATCAGTGTAGTAAAATTATCACATTCCTAGTTAACTTACATGACCTCACCTCACATTAAGTATAAAATTCATAAATTAATTGTTAAGTATTAAATATTAAAATTTCTAATGTATGTTGTACTTGATAGTTATTGAAATGTAAATTTAATACTATAAGTTAAGCATACTATTAAAAAAACCGGGCAAGTGCGAGTCGGACTCGCGCACGAAGGGTTCCGTACCATAATGCAAAAAAAAACGGAAAAATATGCAAAAAAAAAAACGGTCACCCATCCAAGTAATGACCACGCCCGACGTTGCTTAACTTTGGTCAAAAATCACGTTTGTTCTATGGGATTTAAATCTTTATTTTATTCTGTTTTTAGTATTTTGTTGTTATAGCGGCAACAGAAATACATCATCTGTGAAAATTTCAACTGTCTAGCTATCACGATTCGTGAGATACAGCCTGGTGACAGACAGACGGACGGACGGACGGACGGACGGAGAGCGAAGTCTTTGTAATAGGGTCCCGTTTTACCCTCTGGGTACGGAACCCTAAAAACGCATGTATCCAATTTACGTTTTGTTATAAGGTGCACTAAATATATAACAGATGAACAGGGTAAAGAATTACCGTTCATAGGCTTCGTAGTAGGTAATAGTTATCTTTTCACGATTTTGTAATAAAAAAGACTCATTTTACTTTATTTATTAAGATTCACTAGTTATACCAAATGTGGCGATAGTGTGTTAAAAAATGAAATATTTTTCGTCAAAATAACAATGTATTGTCACTGGAGCATACAAGCTCGCTCGCATTATTCCTAACATGCAATAAAGTCAATAATAGTCATGCAATATAGTCCGTATTATGACAAATAAAATATTGATTGATTGATTGATTGATAAAATAATGGCAAAAAATATTATTATTTAGACTCAAATATTACGCAGGCATTAAGTACAATTTGATCATGGTAATACATAACAGTATAAAAAGCTTGTAAAAAGTCTCTTTAGTTCTAAGTTTAATTTATATTTGATAGTCATAATTTGTTTCTAAAATAAAAGTAAAAAAATATAATAATATTATAAAAATTGCGTGCAACTTTCACTCACTTTTATCTCTGCCAATGGTATCGCGTTATCGCTGTTAGCCACGCCCCTTATCTTCGGTGGTGGTAATCTGCGTATGCGCATCCCTAAGATAATAAATACCAGCGCAAAAGGGTTTAAGCACATAATTCTATTACCCGTGACTTCGTATAGTGCCTGTTATAATAGAAAAATCATAAACATGGAGAAAAAAGTTAACCAGAACGTACTCCGCAAAAGGGGTAGACCCGCTGGTAAAAATAGGGTGCCCTTGTCTCAGGTGAGCAAATTATGCATTTATTGTATTGTATATTAATATATACATGACACAAGTCAATTGATCTAATAACATAAAATATATGTATTTTTCAGAATGAACGCAGAGCTAGAAACGCGCAGTATGAGAGGGAACGCCGAGAAGAGATGGCGGGTGCTTTAGCAGACTTGGCTGCGGCTGTTGGCGTCACTGGTTCCGTAAGTTTATACATGAAATTCCTTGTTATTTTTGCAATACTTTCAGTTGTATGTTGACTAATGATCCTTGTATTCTTTTCGCAGATATCAAATGCAGAACTTCTGGCAACGGTAATCACAGAGCTCCAGCGAGCTTCGCAGGTCAAGCATAGCAGTGATTTAGACTCGTTGCGGCGATGTAATAAGAATCTTATGGCTCAGAGTAAGTTACCGTACTT
Source organism: Cydia fagiglandana (assembly GCF_963556715.1). Classification (NCBI taxonomy): domain Eukaryota; kingdom Metazoa; phylum Arthropoda; class Insecta; order Lepidoptera; family Tortricidae; genus Cydia; species Cydia fagiglandana. The sequence continues at coordinate 10,954,502 of NC_085949.1, read as the reverse complement.
TTATTCAAAATTATGTTTTGTACGTTCTTTGTGATATCCCTTTAACGTATAATTTTTTTTGCAGTTTTGACGCTGGAGCAGCGGCTTGCAGAACGTGATGAAATCGAGAGCTCAGGACACCCGACTGGAGAACTCACGGACACACCTCGACCAGTCAAGAGGAAGCGGGATGATTGTGAAGCGCCGACGGATGTTCCCGTTCCGAAGCGTTCCCCTCGAGACTACAAGCCTACGCTAGATTATGCAATCAAGCAGGACGGCGAAAACGAAAGCCCCGTGCCGGAATATTTGTCGAAACAAGAGTTCCTGACAACGGATTCGCAGGCGTCACTGGAGAGCAGCGGCTTTGACCACCGGGAGCGTGTTGTCAACTATTCGCCTTTTGCGAGGCCGGATATACCCGCTCCTGAGTGTAAGGTGGAGGCCAAGCTTGAGGTCTCTGAGTACATTCAACCTGTTCAGCCCTATACTGAGGAGGTTTACTATCACCCTGAACAGTGTCGTGCCGGACCTTTTTCGTCAGAATCATCGTTCAAGCAAGACCACACGAGCTTCAACGAAGGGACAAAGCATACACTCAGTAATGCCTTTGTGCCGACGGATTCTTGGCGCCCAATTGCAGCAACATCGGATCAGGATTTCCCCGCTTCGAGAGAGTCGCCAGTGAGCGGCGCCTCTGACCAGCAGGATTGCGATGTCGACTATTCCAACTATCAGTTCGCCGGGCCGCAGGTTCCCACACCCGAGTATCGGTTAGATACTACGGTTGAACCATCGGAATACATCCATCCTGTACGTGTACAGCCATACACAGAAGAGGCGTACTGTCACCAGTCAGCTTGGCTGTGCCGCTCCGGTCCTTCATCGGAAGCGCAGTTTTCGCCACCTCAATACCTGATTCCTGGGACACAACACGGATTTTCGTCTTCGCAGTACCACCCTTCCAGTCCTTCAATGGACCAGCAGCAGTCGCCGGCCTATGAAGTTCCTGTTCAACCGAATGTCGTCGGCAGCGTGGAGTTGATTCCGATGCATGGGAATTCCAGTCTACCGAATGCAAGCGGCGCGGAGCAAGATCCTCGTCGAGAAGGATTAATTTCATCTGAAAATCTGATCGCGATGTATTTGTCACCTATGGACCTGACTTCAATATAGAATATTATAGATAGGTATTTTTCAGGCACACAGTGTTAAGGTTAGATTAATTGTATGTTGATTTGTAAAGATGTTTCTGTAAGTAATTGACCTAATTATGAAATGTTTATTAAGTAACCAAATATGATTAGCTTTGCAACTAAATATAAGAACTTAAGCTACATCCAATTAATGGTGCTATTGTAAATATGTATTATTATTAATAAATGTTTTAGTCAATCTTTCTGTTTTTCATTGTAATAATATATTTATTAGGCCATCGCTATCCAACGTGGTAACGCAGCAAGTATAATGGGCACCTTTGCACCCGGTACAGCCCGCGGAGGCCTTTTAGATTAAAATATTTTAATATTTAGATATATTTAAGTTACTTTTGCTAGATGAATTGGTATATATATTTGGTATTTATTTACTGTAGGTACATAAGTAGGTATGCCGTTAGAATTCTCCGCTACAACAGACTTATGCAACTCAGAGAATACCTACGCTGTTTGTTGAATTGTTGGTTCTTAGTGCAATCAATAATTTAGTTGATTAATAAGTATTTACATTTATTAGGTATGTACCTACAATATCTGTCCGGTCCGGTCAATACGGTCTGTCCAGGCAGCACAAAGATTAGCGGAATTCTAAGAATAATTGTTATTTACACTTTTTAAACACTATTTGTATATTAAAACAGTACAAAACGGGGCCGATCACACAAACGACTTTCATGAAAATAAAAATACCTACTGATAGGATATTGGAACGTTGGTACTTACGAAAGCTATAGAGGGCGTCCCAAACAATCCTGGCGGCGCCCATGCAGCGGCGTCCCAGTTGATGACAATCAGGGGCTATCATGGCCCGAGTCGATGGTGGCGCACCGTGGACGCCCTCTGCCCCACTTAGGGAACATAGGACATTAAGTCAATGGATAAGTTATAACGTGACTAAATAAATTATCATCTATTATTTTACGCTAAAATATTTTAATAGTTTCGAATTACCTAACATAACCTCCTGAATCCCTGAGGCTTTAATCCAAATAAGATACTTAAAGGATTTAATCCAAATCGAATTTTGAAACAAGAAGCTCCAAATTCAAAACTGCAATAATGGCAAGAGGGACTCAGTAGATAAAATAAAGTTGGAAATATATGAGTTTCACGACATGGTATTATACCTACATTTTTATAAGCGCTATTAACCCAACTACCTACAAGTAGATGATTCCCTGTTATTAGGGGTCACTAAATAAATAGGTAGGTAATAGTTGAACAAGGTAATGAATTATGTTACCATTCGTGTTTACCTAATAATAAAATACTCCTTTTTGGGTATGTATGTACTTTATTTATTAAATTAAGAATGACAAGTAGCCGAATGTAGCCATAACAAAATAAATAATGTCAATAAAACTATACTGGCCTAAAAGATTCGCAGGCACAATTCAATCACAATAATAACAATAAGTAAATAACTTAGTGCAACTTTCACTCTTATCTCGCCCAATGGAATCGCGTTATCGCTGCTAACCACGCCCCTTATCTTCGGTGGTGGTAATCCATTGTTAATCTGCGTTTGAGCATGCCACTCAACCGCACAACTATACCACAAATAAAAGGATTATTGGAATAGTTTGTATTAAATTACGGAATTATTTATTCTCAACTAGTTCGTGGCATACCTACCTATTGCAAAACAAGGATTAGCCATTGGTAAGCTAATAAATACCTACACCTACAGTGGAATCGTTATTAAGATAAAATAGTGCATTATGTATTGTGTACTAGGGGATAATGACAATAGTATCAGCAGTTAACATAATAAAGTATTAGGTACTTTCCTATCAGGTACCTAGTAACAATTTAACATGCCTTCACTCTTTGCTTATTCGTGGTGTTTTTAACTGCTAAAGGATTATATTTACATCGATTTGCCGCCAATCATAAATCTTTTGTTGGCAATTAGGTATCCGTTGATTTTACTCCAATAAAGTGAAATTTACAATAGATTGGAAATAATAAGAGCGGGTAAATTCCGACGAAACAGCGGCATGGCGAACGGCAAAAGTGCATCGTGGACGGGAAACCAGGCCAATCGGCTAACACAATACAACCCGGGATCAATAAATAGCGGAGAAATCAGCCGCTACGAATGCGTTTTCCTTTTGTAAATGCGCCGTTGAATTGCATGAGGTTGTAAAACGGCGACCTAAATATAACCTAGGTAGTGTTTAAACCCTGACGCAAAGAGGGATGTTATATTTTTTTCACCACACCAGCTCGGAAAGGCTTACTTTGCACTTCAAAAACTGATAGCAAAGTTGCATTTTATTCACATGTGAGGCAAAGTAATCAAATGCAAATTTTAAGTTATTCTCTTATGTTTGCTGGTAAAATTGACTTTTAAATTATAATTTTGGTTGATAAATTTTTAATGACATTCATTTGCTTCGGGTTGGTGTGGTGAACAATTTTGTGTTTCACTCGGGGGCAAATTTTGTTTAACCCTCGCAACGCTCAAGATTCCATTTTTCGAACCGTTTTTTTTTTGCATTAGAAATAAGGTAAACAATTTTCATGTGTCTTTTAATTGAAAAACACATTTTAAAAATAAGTTACGGCAAATATGTAACAATTATGAATCTAATACGATCATTTATATTCTTCTGCTTTCATAAATGATAGTTACTGATTTTTAATAAGCGTTTTTCAATTAAAAGACATGCCAAAATCGCTTACCTTCTTCCAAGTTCTTTATAATGCTAAAAAAACGAACTATAGGTATATGTCTGTGGCGTAGTCGCATCCGAACGGAAAACCCATTTTTAACCGACTTCCAAATCTCAAAAAAGGAGGTTATCAATTCGGTTGTATGTTTTTTTTTATTTTTTTGTTTGTTGTTACTCCATATCTCCGTCATTACTAGATCGATTTTGAAAATTCTTTTTTTGATTGAATGTATATGCATACAGATTGGTCCCGTTTTTGTCAAAACCTAGTTCTGATGATGGGATCCATGAGGAATCGAGGGAACTCCTCAAATCTTAAAGGCATACATATAGTGATTTTTGGGTTTTTATCAACAAATCAAGCATATACACCCAAAAAAGTGACATTTGATGAAGTGGAACTGCTGATGATGATCAGAACGGAACTCTTTAACGACGCATAGTTCACGGTTGGCGATTTGTCCTCTTCATTATGTTTGTTAAGCAAGTTAAGTTTTTAAGCCACATTTTTGTCAAGCTCGAGTTCTGATGATGGGATCCATGAGGAATCAAGGGAACTCCTCAAATCTTAAAGGCATGCGTATAGAGATTTTTGTATTTACATCAGAAAATCAAGCATTTTCATTAAAAACTGTTGCATTTGATGAAGTGGAACTGCTGATGATGATCAGAACAGAACTCTTCAACGACGCATAGTTCACGGTTGGCCATTTGTCCTCGTCGTTATGTTTGTTAAGCAAGTTAAGTTTTTAAGCCACATTTTTGTCAAGCTCGAGTTCTGATGATGGGATCCATGAGGAATCAAGGGAACTCCTCAAATCTTAAAGGCATGCGTATAGAGATTTTTGTATTTACATTAGAAAATCAAGCATTTTCATTAAAAACTGTTGCATTTGATGAAGTGGAACTGCTGATGATGATCAGAACAGAACTCTTAAACGACGCATAGTTCACGTTTGGCGATTTTTCCTTTTCGTTATGTTCGTTAAGCAAGTTAAGTTTTTAAGCCACATTTTTGTCAAGCTCGAGTTCTGATGATGGGATCCATAAGGAATCGAGGGAACTCCTCAAATATTAAAGGCATACGTATAGATTTTTTTGTATTTTCATCATAAAATCAAGCATTTACATTAAAAACTGTCGCATTTGATGAAGTGGAACTGCTGATGATGACCAGAACAGAGCTCTTCAATGATGCATGGTACACGTTTGGTGATTACGAATTTCGATTTTGACTTGGACTGGGACCCGGACTCGGACTCATACCCGGATCCGGTTCGGACCCAGATCCGGTTTGGACCCGGACCTGGACTCGGACCCGGACTCGGACCCGGACCCGGACTCGGACCCGGACTCGGACCCGGACCCGGACTCGGACCCGGACCTTGATCCAGAAAACCACTATGATACCTTAACTAAATAAACAACTATGATTACCTACCATAAAATTAATGTAGCTATAAAGTACGATGATGCCAATCTTACTAGCCCCTCCCGCTTAAACCCCCGTACACCGCACGGCATGCGCCATTAAGTGGGTTAGGTTAGGTTTGAACTGCGATCCTCACAGAACCGAACAAGGATTAGGTTAGGTTAGAACTGCGAGCCTTACAGAAACGAAATGCTACTTGAAAAGTGGGTTTGATTAGGTTTTTTTTTTTTCATTTATTTATTAACACAAAATAATACATTTAAAAAATCATGACAGCGAACAAAGCCCCCTGAGGCGAACTGCGATCCGCACAGAACCGAACTGCTATCTGAGGAGTGGGTTAGGTTAGGCTAGAACTACGACCCTCATGGCTCCTCTTCACGATGGGCCAACGCCGGCCACTCCAAGGGACGCATTTATGCGTTAGAGGGAGCAAGTGATATTGCTATCTCATTCTACCGCATGGCTGCGTCCCTTGGAGTGGCCGGCGTTGGCCCATCCTATAGAGGAGCCATTATACAGAAGCGAAATGCTAGTAGAAAAGTGGGTGGTTTTACCTCCTTTTCTACATAGTGTACCATCTACAGTAATCTTTCATGGCCCCCCTGGAAGTCGGTTTTTTTTTTCTTAAAAATTATAGATAAGCAGGTAGGTACTTGATTGTTTCTTGAATCGGAAATCTTGTCTATCAATAAGTTATGAATAAGTACCTACATACAGTTAATTTTTCAAGTAGGCAAGTTCCAATACGCTTGTGAACGTCAAAAAGCTAAGCTATAGGTATAGGTAATAGCATGTAATAGGTAGGTACTGTAAAACCAACGTTTCGGAAATTTAATGTAGTCATACTTTAAGTACCTATGTTTGGTATTTCCCTTGTCCAATTTCTTGGTCCAATATGCATTACGTCTCACTCTCTCACTAAGGGCCAGTTGCGCCAACCACATTTGACAGACTGATCACCGTCAGCCGGCGCGCCCCGGCGCTTTACTATGAAACTTTCCATAAATAAAAATTTAGCGAAGTCTTTAACGATACGAACAGTTTGGTGCAACCGGCCCTAAGTGTGTGCGGAATACCACCCCAAGTAAGGGATCATCCATTAATTACGTCACACGAATTTCTAGGTTTTTTGACCCCTCCCCCCACCTTGTCACACTTGGTCACATTTTGCAAATCCCTCCCCACCTGGTGTGACGTCACATTTTAGGCAATTTTGTTTTCAACGAAATCGGCAAAAGTAACTCGGCATTACTTTTTTAATAAAAAAATATTTTTGGTAAAAGAAATATTAGTAATTTTATAACACAAAACCAATTAGGAACGAAAATTACCTACTTCCAAAACCTCATTATTTAAATGTATAGCGAATAAAAAAATATAAATTAATTTTCGGTTAGTGATGAAGTTAAGATAACGTCACAAAGTTTGTGACTCCCCCCACCCCCATGTAACAACATGTCACATTTTCTTGACCCCCTCCCTCCCCCTAAACGTGTGACGTAATTAATGGATGACCCCTAACGAAAATATGTCTCCGAATAAAAATACGAACGAACAGAATAGAAAGGAAAGGGTTATCGGTTTTATCCTGGATGGAAATTAAACAAACGCATATTAACAGAGTATTCTCTATATTATAATTAGGTATTTAGTCTTCCAGAACAAAACTTAAAGTAGCTACGGCTATCCATTGCTGTTTCACATAAATGTCAAAGTAATATGTGACGTCCCACGGGTAAAGCTACCTTATGGCGGTTGGCGCTTACGCTATTATGAACGTCGCTCCAATATTATTGCGGCGATATGCGACGTAAGCGCCAGCCGCCATAAGGTACCTTTTGCCGTGGAACGTCACATATTTGTTATCGAGTATCTTTTCACCCAAGAGGAAAAATTGTACATCGGAATCAAATTTTACAAATTTGTCAGTAAATAAGAACAAATAAACTATACTCATCCTTTTCTTTTGGTGCTAGTGCTAGTGTAAGACAAAAATAGTATGATTCTCTCTGTCTATGTTTGAAATGAGGCAGTCCTTTGACAATCTTTATCACAGTACAAGAACAGTAGTGAATCTTCATAGAAATGTGCCGCTGCCGGCTTGAATGTGTGCGTGCGCGCCGGACGCCGTGTACGCACGCGCTGCCACGCACACATTAGCATAAAATACGGGGGAATACGGTGGCGGCAGTGTGGGCTGTACCGCGACTGTGATCGCGTGCATTCGAGTACGCTGCCCACCCGCTCGCATTTGTCTGCTCTCGGTAGGCCTCAGTACAGCTCGCCGCGGTCGTATTGTATTGTAGGAACAATTGCATCATAAGTCAGAAACGCACATGTGACACCCTTAATATAGGAACATCCATTGCCTACGAATACCGCTTAGCGTTACTTGTTAGTCTCCATAGGCTACGGTGGCTAAAATCGAGAAAAAAACTCTTTAAAAATTGAATTTAGCGCTACACAAGTACCAGGGCCTCATGAGTTACGAGAAGGTGTCGTTGACCAACCCGCCGTGGGGCGCGGGGCGCGGCGGCCGGGTCGCGTTTCAGTATGAAGTTACAATAAACGTGACAGCCCTAAGCGCCAACGCAAGAGTAGGCAAATAACTTGTCGAGCGGCCTTAGATTCACTACTGTTCTTAGTGTACTGTGTCTATATACTCGTAAGGGCCACCCCACATTTAGCGTCTTTCGAGCGTCGGCGTCTACAACTCTATGGCCGCTGCTCGACGCAACGTCGACGCAACTGCGCAGCGACGTCATTTTCCATAGCGCTGACCAGACGCCGACGCTCGAAAGACGCTAAATGTGGGGTGGCCCTAAAGAAGTACATTATGCATTTGTATAGGAGATGGAAAACCAGTCCATATCCATCTGAATATTATTAATACAAACTAATATTCACTTTTCGACATGTTGCCAATATAAAAGAATTAACTAAATAGCTATTTGCGGTAGGTACCATCAAGCTCCGCCATTGTTGCGCCATTTAGGGTCCTAGCTAAATTGATTGTTCAATAGTTACGTTAACCTCTAGCCGCCCAGAGACCTATGAAAAGGTCTCCTGTTCCATTCTAATTTGAACTTTGTGTTGACAAAATAAAATTTCATTTAGCGTGGCAAGGTTTGACGTATGGGCGGCTAGAGGCTATAGAAATTCCAATTAGGAAGAGCCCTTAATGGCATAACAATCCCTTGTGGTGACTGTACAATCTTTAGTTTCTGTAAAAGATAGATTCCTTCAAAAATTGTAAACCTAAACACGCATTAAAATATTCACAAAAATATTGCACAGTGCAATTAAAATATAAACATAAATCGTAAAAAATAAAAGCATTCGTTCGTAAATGAACATAAGTGTTCAAGAAGACTACTTACAAATATGTAGCTATAAAATTACAATGTGAATATTCTTAAAATCCTTCGACTAATCAGTTATTTGACTATATTTTTATCTCGTTGTCATTTTTAGTAAGGTCTATCAGTTATGTCTATCAAAAATGTTATTGCAAGATTGTGGTAAGGTCTATCAAAAATGTTATTGCAAGATTGTGGTACATTTACAACAGTAAAGATGTTACAATGTTTAGACCCATCAGAGCATGCAATAAGTAGGTTGACCTCTTGAACACATATACTTAGAGGAGGTCGGTAGAGTAGAGGTCCTACCGCGAATCACGTTCGGCGTGTTGCCTCCCTGTCACACTTACGTACGAATTTACAAGTGCGACACAGAGGCAACACGTTGAACGTGGTTCGCGGTAGGCCCTCTGGTGTCAAGCTCTTCTTTTCTAATAACAAAACTTCCGTGAGTGACCCGTTTTTAATATATATTAAATATTTAACACTCTTCTTTTCTGTCTGTGTCTGAGCGAAGTATGTATAAAAATACGAATCCTTGCCCTACGAAGGCCTTCCCAGCAGTAATTTTTATAATTATTCTCCAGATTGACCATTCATTATAGATTTGACCAAACAAATTATTTAGTACATCGACGTCTAATCTATTTTTTGAATGACAACCAAATAAAAATACGTCCGTTTATCGTCCAGGTACCCCGACATATTACAATTATTTCTACGTTAATGACTACATAATTTTAATTACGAAAATGTTCACACAAACTTAAAACTTCCGATGTATTCAAAATGTACAAAAATATAACATTCAATGATTAGTCTCAAACTGTTCTGCAGAAAATTCAGTTAGAATATTCATTACTTAACAAATTAGAGTTAACCTAGCTTAGTAACTAGAGAGAACAACGCTCATGGTATAGAATCCATCTTAGGCCCGGCGCTCACTATTGGTATGGCCCGGGCCATACCAAAGTGTCAACAAATGCTAAGAACGCCTGACATATCTACGACACCTTGGTATGCCTGAGAACGCCTGAGGGATGCCTCGGCATTCCCAGGCACATCTCGGCACGCCGAGGCATCCCTTGCCGTGCCATGCCGATAGTGGACGCCGAGCCTTCCTATGCACAGACTTGAACAAAAGTGACGGGGTGTCATTACAGTTGTCATAGAAATTTGACATTGCCACACTTTGTCTTTGCAAATACAGCGGCCGGTCTCAATTTTATAAATGACTTCGAATTTTCGTTACGTGCCTCTCTATCACTCTTGCCTTTGAGCGATAGAGGCAAATAGACGAAGGAACGTACGAAATGGGACGCAATAGGCTCAGCTTTTATTAGTCATTATTCAAGTGATTTCTATAACTCATTAGTACGTATCGTTCGCAGTTTCAGGTATCGGCCTTACTTGTAGCTTGTAGGCAGTACCGTCTTTACCATAAGGGCACACGGGGCCCGTGCCCAAGGCCCCCATCTTCAGGGGGCCCCGAAGGACAGACAGTACCATTATATTTGATTACCTATAAAAAATAGACGATCTTAGGAGAAAAATGTTACTTTGCTTTCCAAAAGGGCCCCAGATTCTTATGTGCGCAAGGGCCCCAGCATAGTTTAAGACGGCCCTGCTTGTAAGCTTGACAGTCTGAAATCGCTTTCACTAGGTAAATACACGATGTAACATGAGTAAACCGAATAATTTTAACTGCGTATTCCTGATCATATTTAGAGACAAAAATGTCCTATAAACTTTTTTGAAATTCGCCTAGTTTCAGAGATATTATTAATTAAAAAAAAAAACTAGTTTTTATTGTTACATAGTGTAAAAGGCCTTTTTGATGGTGATGTTGCTGCTATGGGACGTAGTCTAAATATCCTTATTGATAGATGTCAAAAAGTGACAAGTAACACTTTGCAAAAAGTAGGTTCTACGAAAAAAAAATGTAAAAATCAGTTTTAAGTGACAAGTTTACCAATAACATTTATTTTGTATGTACAAATACATTCAAAAAATTGAAAAAACAAAACGAAAAAAAATTTTTTTTTTGACGAAATTGACCTAAACTTATATTACATTTTTTACTTCTTTTGACCTCAGAAATGCGTGGTTAAAATTATTCGGTTTCCTCATGTTACACCGTGTATATTACTGTTCCGGTACCGCCTAAGTACTGCGTAAACTCTGTACTATAGGTAAACTAAAATTGCAAACAAATGTTCCGCGGCCTATCTCTTCGGTTTGACCTTCTTTGCGCTATGACAGACCCTCAAGGCCCCACCTATTCAGAACACTTGCTTGCAAGGTTTTAGCCATCAAAAAAGTATACAGATCAATTCAAGGTTAACTGCTTTAAGTTTTAAAGTCAATCCGATTAATTTATACATTCACTATATTATGTGACGTTCCACGGCAAAAGGTACCTTATGGCGGCTGGCGCTTACGTCGCATAGTGCCGCAATAATATTGGAGCGGCGGCGTTAATACTAGCGTAAGCGCGAACCGCCATAATGTACCTTTACCCGTAAGACGTCACATATCATTCATAGATCTTGAAAACCTGAAACGTATTTACATGGAGTACCCTACATGTTACTTTCGTTTGATATTGTGTTTGAAAAATAAATTAAGCGAGTGATTTTTTTTTCTATTGCTCATCACACCATTTCAGATAGTAATAAAAATCATAACAATCTGGGGCCTATGAGAAATAACTTTGCAATAGGCCCCTGTTTTACTGTTTCAAAATTTGAACAGACACCATAAAAAAATGTCAAATTATTGTTTACCATTAGTTTAAAAAGAAAATATGTTTAGTACATAATATAAACGCATTTCATTTCAATAAAAGTTTTATGATATTAATTTAGTAGTGATTGCCTCAATATTATATTATTATGCTCAATTAATCTTTAAAACTTAGAGCATTAAGTTCAATTTACATTACACACCATGTCACTGTCCAATATATTAAATATATTATAACGGGTCTCTCACGTATTTTAAGTCGAAAATCGCTCGGTATCTTTCACATACCGAGGAGTATCTTCAGGAGCTCGCGTTGGCGGATTTATAACTTAAAATACGTTACGTGAGTGACCCGTTTTAATATATTTAACACGTCTGTGTCTCACGGAAATTGTTAAAAAAACTGTCCAAAATGTAGTTTTATGAAACATTAACACCGTTAATCTTAAGTTTCTTCACCCGTCTGGTCGTGCCTTCTCCGTCCGAGCTGTCTGTGTCGTGGGAGCTGCCTTCGGACTTGATCCCGAGGCCTAGCTCGTGTGCATCCATGTAGTTACCCGTTGCTCTCGCTTTTTCTAGAGCTCTAACTGTAAAGTAAAATTAAAATGGGTAAATTTAAAGTGTTTTTTTTCTAAGGCTTCACATTAACATGGTAAGGTAATCCTATACTTCGTCTTTTTTAGCATTAGAAATAAGGTAAACAATCTTGATGTCTTTTTATTGAAAAACACGTTTAAAAAATAAGTCACGGCAAATATGTAACAATTATGAATCTAATATGATCATTTATATTCTTCTGCTTTCATAAGTTTAAAAAGCGTATTTCAATTAAAAGACATGTCAAGATCGCTTACCTTCTTGCAAGTTCTTTCTAATGCTAAAAAAACGAACTATAGTGCCAGTGGGGAGACACTCCTTCTTTCTGGAAATTTCGGCTCTGTTCGGCTCAGCATTGCTCCGAGCAATTATTAGGGTTGGCACCACTTGACGTCCTTTTGCGTGCACAACCACAGATAAGATAATGACTTGAATTTAGACCATACACATAGCCGAAAGGGATAGTGCCATTCATTAGAAAGGCATAGCATGGTTTTGTAGGAAGTGTCCTTTCTGTATAGTTCGTTTTTTTTAGCACCCATCCAAGTACTGACCCCTCCCGACGTTGCTTAACTTTGGTCAAAAATCACGTTTGTTGTATGGGAGCCCCATTTAAATCTTTATTTTATTCTGTTTTTAGTATTTGTTGTTATAGCGGCAACAGAAATACATCATCTGTGAAAATTTCAACTGTCTAGCTATCACGGTTCGTGAGATACAGCCTGGTGACAGACGGACGGACGGACGGACGGACGGACGGACGGACGGACGGACAGCGAAGTCTTAGTAATAGGGTCCCGTTTTACCATTTGGGTACGGAACCCTAAAAATCAAAAACGTTTACTTATGAAAGCAGAAGATTATAAATTATCGTATTAGATTCATAATTGTTACATACTTGCCGTAACTTATTTTTAAAATGTGTTTTTCAATTAAAAGACACATCAAGTTTGTTTACCTTATTTCTAATGCTAAAAAAACGAACTATATGTACGGTAGTACTATTATTTATTCCGTGCTAATGCTCATGTTAAAATGAGACAGTAAATTACTTACTCTGTGATTCCAGTAGATTATTTTGTCTCCGCAAGTCGTCAATATCTTGCTGGTGCGAGTTATTTTTCCGCCTCATAAACATGATGTATTCTGCGGCTTTTTTCAAAATCTGCGCTCTGCTTGCCTAGAGAAAAAAATAAAATGATAATAATGACTATTTGTGGGGAGCAAAACAAATTTTGCTTGACATCACAAGAATCACTACATCTTATAAAACAAAGCCCCACGCCGCGTCTGTCTGTCTGTGTGTATCTATGTTGGAGATAAACTCAAAAACTACTGAACGGATTTTTACGCGATTTTCACCAATAGATAGTGATTCTTGAGGGAGGTTGAGGTGTATCAATTTGTTAAGGTTTCGTGTGAAGCCGTGGCAGATTGCTAGTATAATATAATCTGATGCTATGTGACAGGTCTTGAATTACAAGTTTCCATAGCGTACAGTAGCCAATTCCCATAAGGCAGACCGCAGTTATTTTTCACTAATGTAGTTTAAAAACCGAGCAAGTGCGAGTTGGACTCGCGCACGAAGGGTTCCGTACCATAATGCAAAAAAGGCAAAAAAAATGGTCACCCAACCAAGTACTGACCCCGCCCAACGTTGCTTAACTTCGGTCAAAAATCATGTTTGTTGTATGGGAGCCCCACCTAAATCTTTATTTTATTGTTTTTAGTATTTGTTGTTATAGCGGCAACAGAAATACATCATCTGTGAAAATTTCAACTGTCTAGCTATCACGGTTTGTGAGATACAGCCTGGTGACAGACAGACGGACGGACAGCAGAGTCTACTAGGGTTGCGTTTTACCCTTTGGGTACGGAACCCTAAAAATTTGTAATATGGGTATATTAAAATGTCTGTGTTATTGGATGAAACAGATTTCAAAATAGGTTACCTTACATACCACTTTCTCACCCTGCAACGCAGGCACAGAGTCTCTTAATGACGTAAAACTATCCTTAATGTGGTCTCTTCTTTTCCGCTCCAATGCGTTGTGGTGTGCTCGCTTTTCCGCCTGTAAACAAATAGTTAAGAAGGTGATTATAGGAATTATTTATTTTAATTTTTTATATATAAGGTAAACATACTAGTGCTCGACATGCTAATGCCCAATAGATGACACCTTGCTGTCACCTCTATTGACAATGACTTAAGTTTCAAGATGACATGTGCTGGGACCGCATTGAGTACCAGTATTTTTACCTTAAATGGCTTTACTCCTCGCTAATTTTAGCAAGGTGGATTCTGCCAATGTCAAGGTGTAGGTGACTTTTAACTTTAGTAATTAATAGGCCAAATGGCATTTTCATGCATAGGCTGTGACAATGGGCTACTGTCACCTGTTTTCGTTTTTATTGCCTGTCGCTTCATGCATCCCTTTTGCACTTACATACTTGTTGCTTGTTAGAATGTAACAGGCATGGTCACAGGTGATAAAAACACAACCATGCTACCGCTAACAATAACAGTTCATTTGCTGCTAACAAGTAAACAATGATGTTAGGTTTTATTGTTACTTACCGACACAGTGAAATAGATTGGGAAAAAAGTATCTACTGACATGCCTGGAAAAAGCTGGTCTGGCCAGCAGAATATATAAAAATTTGCCATATTATATTGTAAATAGAAGGTCCTAAACTATACACGAGACTATATGTTATATTTTATCAAATATTACATTTAACAAATTCAGTGCGGCACAGGTCATAATGACCCTGTACAAGTATGGTAGGCTACAAGTTAGGTTAATTCTCTCTCTCTCTCTAGCCTTTTTCTACCCTTCGGGTGTAGGCCTCCTTCATTTTACGCCATTTGTCACAGTCTTTTGCAACCTGGTTAGGTTAATTACCACATTAAAAGTGTTAATGTTAATAAAAATGTAACATGTGATATATTTTACTATTGAGAAATTCTGATTGACCTGTAGTTAAGATCAGGGGTTGTAACCAGAAATGGGTCTTTATTAGCCGCTGTTAAATTGATGATTTAAAAAACATCGCAGTTTATGGTTAACTGAAATCATTAACCGGGTTAATGTATAAAGGGAATACCAGTATCCGACCCCTGGGTCAGATCAATGTATGCATGACCATATTTTCTTAAACCACCCAGAACGCTTAAAGGTGTTTCCAGGGACTACCAGTGATCCACAGTCAAAAAATTTAAACTAATTAACTAGCGCTCTACTACCATTAAATCAGCAATTTATGGTTTTTTTTGTATTGTGAATTAAATATATGCAGTGTATTTATTATGTATTGAAGTTAATTCAGCTCTAATATGTTGAATTTCGACAGTTGAAGGGCCTTAAACACTATTAAATAACCTTAAACTAGTGCATATATTACTAACAAATTCAATGACAAGCTAAGGATGGGTAAAAATGGTTTTGAGGACATTACAGATTGAAGCATGAGTTCAACCTGTACTTAAATAATAGTTAATCAGTCACTAAAATTATACAAGATAAGTTTGTTGATAAACATGCTCCACAACGCAACTCATTTTAAGCAATATACACTACTGAGTCACATGGTAATATCGCATTGGTGAGCGGAAAATGAACCCGCCAAAAGTATCTCAGTAGAAAAGCACCGTTTATTATACCTGGGAATAGTATCCACTTCCACCGCTGCTATTCCTATGAGTACGAGAATCGGAGTCATTTTCAGCCTGAAAGCAAGGAAATACTAATGTAACAACAAACGGGACTAGATACAATCTGCCAGTCGAGGGATAACACCTACATCACTTTCTATGTCAATATCACGATCGTCGTCACTCATCATTTTGAGGCACTACTTAAAACTATTTAGCACGTAATTTAACACTTGTATCAATAGAAAATCATGTGTGATTTAAAGAGAAACTGCATAAAAATAATACGATGGAGATTATCATGGATGTCACTAGAATCACTCACGAACACGATTCGCAATTTCGCACAAAAGAATAGGCAGAATGCGTGACATAACATTACGAAATTACAAAGTTTGACCTTTCAAGTTTAAAATGACACAAATATATACGTTTACAACAAGAGAAAAAGAGATAGCAGTAGGAAACCATTTGACATTTTTTATTTGTCGTATTATAGTTCGTTTAAGATACATTTTGAATTGAGTTGGAAATAATCAAAATTCCTGATTATTACAAAAATTAAATATACTATTAATTTTGACTTACTTGTACGTCTCCATGTTCTATAATTCTGTTATATATTCTATTGAGTGCGTTATAAGCTTTAAAGCGTTTATAAACATGACTAAGACAGGTTGAGCGTTGTCAGACGGGGACAATTTTTAACGAGTCTGATTAAATTGTCCGATTAAATCTGGCCGTGAGCATTTGGCTCGCCGAATTCTACCGCCGATTATGACCGATAATTACCGATAAAATGGGTGCGGAATCCGGATGCGGACGCAAGAATACCAATCAGACTGACGAAAAATTGATGTTCCCGTCTGGATCTGGACAGGCCTTTACAACTGGCCACATGATCTTATAGACGGTCAAGCAAATCTTGTCAGTAGAAAAAGGCGCGAAATTCAAATTTTCTATGAGATGATATCCCTTCGCGCCTACATTTTTCAAATTTGCCGCCTTTTTCTACTGACAAGATCTGCTTGACCAACTATATATACATATGAACGAGGCAGTATGGCCTTTGGTCTTAGCCTGTCTTAAAAAAAATCTTATATATAAAGCGCGCCAATAAAGAAATTAAAAAAATATAATAATATCCAGGCTTGGTCTTTTTCGTCTATGAATTCTATGATAGGTACCTATTAGATAATTTTAATATACGTTCGCAGAGTAACTTTATTAAAGTTAAAAGCAACAAAACACACGCATATTATAAATGTCGGGCACAAGTAAACTTTCACACATCGATGTGAATAATCCAAACTTTTATCACACTCTGCAAGACGAAATTGATTCGGATTTAGCACGTTTGAAGAAAAGCGTCGTGATTGTAAAAAACTTACGAAGTAAGTTTGATATTTTAATACTTACCTACTTGGATATATTATTTAATACGTAGGTACAGTACTGCAAACTGGTCTTAAAATAGGTAATGCTATTTTACTAAAACTACTACTCTTCTTCCTCTCGTTATCCCGGCATTTTGCCACGGCTCATGGGAGCCTGGGGTCCGCTTGACAACTAATCCCACGATTTGACGTAGGCACTAGTTTTTACGAAAGCGACTGCCATCTGACCTTCCAACCCAGAGGGGAAACTAGGTCTTATTGGGATTAGCCCAGTTTCCTCACGATGTTTTCCTTCACCGAAATACGACTGGCAAATATCAAAATTATATTTTGTAGGTACATAAGTTCCGAAAAACTCATTGGTACGAGCCGGGGTTTGAACCCGCAACCTCCGGATTGAAAGTCGCACGCTCTTACCGCTAGGCCACTAGCCCTTTACTAATTAATCAGTCACTATAATCAGTCATCATTGTCATCAAAATATTGTTGTACTTAAACCATAAAAATAAAATACTTAAGTGTATACCTAGGTACCGTCATTGTAACTAGGTGCATTCTTATAAAGAAATACAAATACAATTATCTATTTCATAGAATATGGTACAAAGATGGTATAGTTACAATACAAGTGCGCCATATTCTGCCATCATCATCATCGTAGTTCTTTAACTTACTGCAAATTATGGCGACGACGGAGCGACATTTACTCACATTCTGTTTGTATGATTTTAGTTCAAGCTGCCGAAATGGAAGTGGAGACAGCCGCCTTGTATCATGCTAACTTGTGGCACGACATCGAACTACTAAAGATGCGATCCAAGGAAATTCCAGACAACGTTAATGAGATAGCGGATAAATGAAATAAGAACACACTGAAACTATGTAGATAGGCGTTCGTCCATTTGTCTTTCCGTGTCTTTAACTTACCTAATATAGTTAAATGAATAATTAATATAGGCATAGGTATAGTGAGACCATTCTTTTTTTCCCATTTTTCTAGCAATATCAAAGGTGTATAAACCAAAAAAAACAATCGGTACCTTATCGATGTTCGAAAAAGGTTGACGATTATTAATAAGTAAAAACTAGATTTAAGTTTCAGTTGTTTTTCTGTGAACCGTACATTTAAAATAAGTGTTCCGTAAACAAAGTTTTGTACGGAACACTAAAAATCGAACTAGTGCGAGTCGGACTCGCCCACCGAGGGTTCTGTACTTTTTAGTAGGTATTTGTTGTTATAGCTTCAACAGAAATACATCATCTGTGTACATTTCAACTGTCTAGCTATCACGGTTCATGAGATGAGATGAGATGGTTCAGACAGAGGGACAGAGGGTCCCGTTTTTACCCTTTGGGTACGGAACCCTAATAGGTACGTCCTAATAGCTATGTCCTAGTAGTTCCTCTAAAATCTAAAATTATTTATTTCAAGTGACTTTCCTCCTAACAGTATAATTAGTTGGCTGATAACAACGAAAACAACCAAGTAGATGAGTAATAATAGCGTTGACCTCTGCCCTCCTTCATAAAATTCAGCCCAGTAGTCGTGCAGACGCAGTGAAGTGATCAACATGTTTGTGCTGTCATTATCAGTAATTCTGCTAACGGGAGCAGTTTATGCAGAAGTGGAGAGTGCAAATCCGCCGCATTGCACTAATGTGACCAAAGGTACCTATTTTTAGGGTTCCGTACCCGAAGGGTAAAACGGGACCCTATTACTAAGACTTCGCTGTCCGTCCATCCGTCCGTCCGTCCGTCCGTCTGTCACCAGGCTGTATCTCACGAACCGTGATAGCTAGACAGTTGAAATTTTCACAGATGATGTATTTCTGTTGCCGCTATAACAACAAATACTAAAAACAGAATAAAATAAAGATTTAAATGGGGCTCCCATACAACAAACGTGATTTTTGACCAAAGTTAAGCAACGTCGGGAGTGGTCAGTACTTGGATGAGTGACCGTTTTTTTTTTTTGCTTTTTTATTGTTTTTTTTTTGCATTATGGTACGGAACCCTTCGTGCGCGAGTCCGACTCGCACTTGCCCGGTTTTTTTATACCTGGTGTGTCCTGTAATATGAGCAAAAAATTAAACCGTAGGCTGTACTCCTCATACTGGCCAACATTTGTTCAGCGACTTTTAAAAATGACTTGTGGTTTGATTTTTAATACACTTTAAAGTTTATTCTAAGACGAAATGTATTACGAATTTTGTTATGTTTAAGGCGTGACAAGCAACTTCAATCACCAATCACACTGATAATGGCGTGGCGATGGCGTCCATTGAAGATAATATTTATTTTGTATGAAAGATAGGGAGTCTAAATACTTCATAATTTTTAAAAGTTGTTGAACAAAAGTGTCACCGTTTGAGGAGTACAATTTATGTTTTAATTATTTGCTCATGTTACAGGCCACACCCGGTATAAGTAGGTAGGTTTTTTTTAAATATATGGAGCAAAGCTCGGTCTCCCAGTTATTGTAAAATTAAAGTAAGTAGAAGTTATAATAAAATTATTGCCATAGATTATTTTATAGTTCTTAGGTAATACCTAGATAGGTTTATACCTAAACCTAGTTTTTCAATTCGCTTGATTGCAATTTCAGGTACGGACTACGTATATCATTACCGTTTCGACTACCCCGTGGCGTATATTCATCCAGGCGTCAAAGAAGTTTATCAACCTGTAAGATATTTATTAACTTTTCTAGTCTAGCCATAAATTCTGTCCCACTCTCACCGTTAACTGTAGGTACAGAACAAGTATAAAATACAAGTTATTAAATTAAATTTTACATATTCAATAGAGAAACCTATCACGAAAAAAAAATTGACTAGTCTGATATTGTGGTCAAATTCTAGTTTTTTTTATCGCATGAGGTGTCATATAGTTAAATTTACACACACACACACACACACACACACACACAGGTTGTATGAAAATCCATTTCAGGGGCGCGTCGCAACATGATCTTTCATGTTTCGCAGCCTAGATACTAAGTAAGTAAATAGGTATTATTTAATTGACCAAACTAACCAATTTAGGTTTTTAATGTTTGCTTGTGATTATATTGAAAAATTTGTAAATTTACTTTAATAAATAGTTACGAAGAGCCAAAAAAACAACCAACCGACTAATAAATTATGTAACTAATGATAATTTTCAGCTATACTGCACGAATCCCCCAGCAGTGGCCGTGGCATCCACCATAGTATGCGACTGGGCTGCTCCTCCGCAAGTACAGGTAGGTAGGCACTAAGTTTACATACCGTAAAACGGGGTCAACAGAAATCGCGGGGTGTATAGAGACATTTTGAACTTTTTCTTTCAAGTTGTTATATTTAAAAACGTACATCTCTAAAATCAGATTTTTTGGAATACGTATATAGAAGACTATTTATTCTCTACATTGATGCCGAAAGAAGTTAATCAAACTGCCTAAAAGTTAGATTTTTTTGACTCTAAAGGAAGGCCTCACCGAGGTAAGAAATGAAGCCTGTCTGAACTTTGTTCTAGCGGTAAATGTAGTGACATTAACGTAGTTAAAGTTAGCTAACCTGGTAATATAGTATCTGTAGTACCTAAATAATAAATAATATCACCAATTTTCTCTATATTTAAGCATTTTTTTGCAAAAAACTATCAACGAGCACTTTTACGTGAAAATGGGGTCAGTGGACACGCATATGGGGTGAATAGTTACGTCATAGGGGGTGAATAGTTACGTTATAGGGGGTGAATAGATACCACAAAGGGGTGAAAAAACACGCCTTGGGGGTTAAAAGACACGAAAAAATATTTTTGTATCAAATAACAGTTTAACAGATATACAGATATATATACTATTTGCCAATAGAGTATCAACATAATATTGACTAAATTCGATGCCTATGACAAGTAAAACTTCATATTTCTATTCACCCCTTTCGTGTGTCTATCGACCCCGTTTTAAGGATATGGAGAAAACAAGCAGTTTTCTTTGATTTTCTCTGAATTGGGTGGGTCAAAATTAATTGCACAAATGCAAAATTGAAGAACTAACCAAGACTCGTAAAATGGTGTCTAAATTTTTACTTTTATCATTTGGATTATTGGTGAAAATCGTCCTTGAAGTTGAAAATCGTGTCTTTTCACCCCGTTTTACGGTACAGGTATTTCCTTTTCTTTTTTTTTATAGCCTGTTATAGTGTCCGAGTAGCTAGATCAGTGCCCCAAACGCGTTAGTTCCGCGTAGCAATATTCCCGATCGCATTTTTCCCCACTCGCGTTAGTTCCGGGTAGCATTATACCCGGTCGCAATTTTCCCCACTAGCGTTAGTTCCGCGTTCCGCGTAGCGTTAGTTCATAACTTAGCTAGACGGAGCCCCGCTAGTTAGTGTCCCACAGCTGGGCAAAGGTATCTCCCCTTGATTTCCCCGAATCCCGTTGTTGAGGTTTTTCCGACCAGTTATTAATGAAGGTGTCTAAGTCGTCCATCTCCGCCTGGGCTGGCCACGTCCGCGCTTATTTACAGCATCCACTTGGTGGCTATACTAGCCCACCCATCCGGATGCATGCGGCAGACGTGACCTGCCCAGTCCCACTTCAGCCTGGCGGTCCTCTTTTCCCTCTAATGAGTAATATTCCTCGATCACGGTTTCATCTTTTCCCTCTAATGAGTAATATTCCTCGATCACGGTTTCAACTGTTATCTACATGACTTGAATTTTCCCTGAGAGAAAATTACAGTACCTATCTACCTACCATTTCCATTTCAGTTCACCCTGGGCGATGATTATATGCATGTGGTGCGTCAGGACCCGACGGGCAAGTTTGCGGGCAACGCCGTGATATGGACCTACCAGCTGTGCAGCCACAACCATCTGTTGCCTGAACCCTATACCTCTAAGAAGCTGAATATTACGAGGGCTTGACGGGCTCTAATAAAATTAAGGGAAGAAAATGTTTCAATGCTTTATAATTTTATAGGTAATAATTTAGACTGACGGACAGCGGAGTCTTAAGCCCCATTTAGACGTGTCAAGAACTTGCATGCGATCTTCGATACGTTGCGGTATTTGGTGGTTCGACTGAAATTCATTATCTCTGTAGTTAGCAATGTGTTGAATATTGCTTGCAAGTTCTTGAATAGTCTAAATGGGGCTTTAGTAATAGGGTCCAGTTTTTACCCTTTGGGTACGGAACCCTAAAAAGGATATCTTAGAAAAAAAATGTACATAAATTTCAGTGTTTTATTTGGCATAGGGTTTAACTGCTAATTATTTACTTATGCTAAATAGCAATTGGCC
The DNA here is from genome assembly GCF_963556715.1 of Cydia fagiglandana. NCBI lineage: Eukaryota > Metazoa > Arthropoda > Insecta > Lepidoptera > Tortricidae > Cydia > Cydia fagiglandana. The sequence continues at coordinate 10,932,149 of NC_085949.1, read as the reverse complement.
TCTCCATATATTACTAAGGAAGAAAGAAACAAGGCAACAGAAGTATTATTGTTAAGATTGCAATTACTATAGTCGCACCAATAAAAGTCTGCAGCGGATTTGATAGCCCACGCAGTGTGTTATTTATAGGTACGTCATAATTTCATACAAGTTTGACGTTTAAAATGACACTTGCACTGCATGGGCTATCAAAATCGCTGCAGACTTTTTACGGTCTAACTCTATGGAGGGTGCTTATAAATACCCTCCCTAGGTGCTTATATCTGCTTAGCTTAAGGTAGAGCAGGGCCGTGTTGCATAATAAACTACAACTAATATTACAAGCGGAATCCCTTTTCTAATAAGTGGAATTAGAAAAAGAGTTCCGCTTGTAATATAAGTGGAAGTTCATTATGCAACACGGTCCTGTGAGTAGAGTCTTAAGACGAAACAGGAGCTGAGTTTTAAATATTTTAGGTAAATATACCCGTCTCGCTAACGAAAATGGCGCCTAAAGCTAGTGCGATAAGGACAAGGCGAAAAATCCCGCGTAAAAATCCAAAAATCGAGGTTTCGTACTCGTATGTTTCCTCCTCCAAATCCAATCCAATCCTAACCAAACTTGGAAATCTAAATGATTATGTAATTATCTGTGTCGGACCGTTTTGCTTTTTTGGCTAATTGATATCAGTTTTGAAAACTGCGCCTCTCATTCCGGCATAATAAATTAGGCCATTTTGGCTATTTTTGAAGGGCTCTAGCGCCTTAAAAAACAAAAATATCAAAGAAAAACAAAACGGTCCGACACAGATATTGACAATATTAATCTGTGTTGAAAAAATCATTGCTCTAGCATCAAAACCCACGGAGGAAATAGTCGAGTACGCTTGTATGGAGAAATGGCCACTCCTGTAGGTTCTTAAAAAAATTCTTCAGATAGCTCCAAGGGAGCAATAGTTACATAATCCACCGTCCCATTATAATCTTTCAACGGCATCGAGTATCCGGTGACTTCGATCGATATCGTGTGTACTGGATACCTGATAAAGAATGTTAACATGTTGCTTCCTGAATCGAAAATAATGTTTGGCTTGGACAAAGCCTGTGTCAGAGTCGTCACGTTGACGTACGTGTAATGTTTTTCGATGTCATCTCTATCTTGCTGGAAAAAAGAGGGAAATTTTAATGAAATTATAAATGGCGCTGGTGGCCTAGCGGTAAGAGCGTGCGACTTGCAATCCGGAGGTCGCGGGTTCAAACCCCGGCTCGTACCAATGAGTTTTTCGGAACTTATGTACGAAATATCATTTGATATTTACCAGTCGCTTTTCGGTGAAGGAAAACATCGTGAGGAAACCTGCATATATCTGCGAACAAATTCAAAGGTGTATGTGAAGTCCCCAATCCGCATTGGGCTAGCGTGGGGACTATAGCCCAAGCCCTCTCGCGCTCGAGAGGAGGCCTGTGCTCAGCAGTGGGACGTATAAAGGCTGAAATGATGATGATGATGAAATGGAGTCTCAAGATAGGTACCTAAGTATTAAAAAAAATCACACAGCTGAGATAAAATTGCGTTTTTGTAGAGTGGCCAATCTTTATTTTGCACTTGGTGTAGGTATATATGTGCACTCTGAAAATATAACATCCCTTTATTTGTTACCGATATAAAATATAAGTAGGTACTATTTACTTATTGGGATTTGGCTTTTCATACCCGCAATAGGTAGGTACTTTATATAGCTTGATGTACCTACCAGTATGCGAATGAAATGCAATAGAGTCTGCGCGAAGAGAAGCATCGTGAAATATGTAGGTGTATATGTGAATCCAATAGGTACGTCCTATATACGACTCTTCTATTTCCGCTCAGAATCTATGGACATTTGTACAAACACGAATGCGTATACATGTGTGTGAGTTGTCGGTGTAACTGGGGCTCAAATCAAAAAAAAAATCGGCCACTTTTTAATACCAAATAATTTGCAAATAATACTTAAAAACTTACCGTCATATTTATTCTGTAGATAGGTACGAGTTGCGGTATTATACTTTCCAATTTATATGACAAGACTTCACCCTTTTTATGTTTTCCTAATATAAAATAATACTCTTAGTTATTTGTTTTACAAGGGCGCAAAGTTCTTGTTTAACCGCTCGTGCTAATATTGATACCCGAGGAAGCGAAAGATTCCAAAATTGAACCACGAGCGTAGCGAGTGGTCCGAAAAATTGAATCTTGAGCTTTGCGAGGGTTTCAAAGCACGAGGGTTAAACAAATTATGCCCCCGAGTGGAAAACAAAATTTTTCGCCACACCAACCCGAAGGAAATATTAAATGTAAAATATCAAACAAAATCAAACCAAATCAAATCCAAATGAATGTTATTAAATATTTATCATCCAAAATCATCATTTAAAAGTCATTTCTACCAGCAAACATAAGAAATCAACTCAAAGTTTGAATTTGATTACTTTGCCTTACATGTGAATAAAATGCAACTCTGCTATAAGGTTTTGAAGTGCAAAGTATCTAATCCTTTCCGAGCAGGCCTATAACCGCGAAAATCGAAGTTCGCAAATTGCGGGCAATTTTTCTCTGTCAGTCTAATTACGCCTTCATTGGAGTAAAAGAGAAAGATCCCCGCAATTTGCGAATTTCGGTTTTCCCGGTAGTCCCTCTGGTGTGGTGAAAAAAAAAAGAAGCGGGACCTTACTGCACTATCATGCGTAGCCTGCGTAGGGCGCCACTACCTACGTAACTGTCACATTTTTGACGTAAATGCTTAAACATGGCAACTATTTAGTATGGAATTTTTTTAGTTCCCTTTTATTAATTTCTACTATTTTATATCGCGCTAAGTGAAGTAAAATATCCCCACCGTATTCAAACATAGCCGCAACGTAGTGAATACTAACGAGTAGAACAATTAAACATATTTCGTTCATTCTTAAGATAAATATTTCCCAAATACACGAAAAGAGTTAGAACAACTAAATTAGAAAGATTTTCTGAAACGTGCCATTTTCAATCTTAACGCACTGCAAGTGGTGACCGTAACAATCAATTTTATTTGGATTTAACAGTAATTATAGTAACGTATACCTACAGTAGTAAATTAGGTACCTAATTATAATTACGAGTATATGTCACGTTCAGAAAAAATAAAAACATAGTTTCGGAAAAACTACAACTCCATTAAACAACTAGGGAAATTAGAATCTAGGTACATATACAAGGTCTCTAAGCCAAGCCAATTCAAGGTCTAGAATCTAAGTCTGTCTAAGCTAACTCTGCACAGACTGTGAAATGTCAAAATGTAGTAATGCCGTTATAAATATACGTGATATTTTCATAGGAAATTGACGTTTACAAGGTAGTACTACCATACTTTGTCATTGCAAAGTCTGTGCTGAGTTAGCTTGGTCCGACTCTATGCGCCACTTCCACTATTCCACTAACCCGCGGTTAACCGGTCAGACCGTTAACCCAGCATCAAATGGTATAACCATTAGTCAGGCAGGGCCATCTTAAACTATGCTGTGGCCCCTGGGCACATATAAGATTTTGAGACCCTTTTGGAACTATGATCAGAAAAATGCGCAAGTCTAAAACCACCCGAAGGCACGAATTGAAAAAAAAAACTTTGATCTAGTGTGGCATGTACAATTTTTTACCTAAGCAGTGAGAACATGAAGAAAAACCTAAGTATATTTTTATTCCATTCCTATTCCCGGTTATGTTGTCTCTCGCTCGCTGCAAAATCGAATTTTGCTCTGTTTAATCTTTAGCACCCTTGTTCAAGCAACTGAAGTGAAAATCGTATTAGATTTCTTCTGTTTGACGATGATGATACACGATGATTTACCAAATAATATAAAATACAGTGTCCTTACGAGTATGTAATTAACTTAAAGAACTAGTTAACTACCAACCATGAGTAAGTTTCTTTATTGATAGAAACAAAGAAATAAATTAACAAACATAATAAAACTTACAAAAACTATAGGTAAAAATTTGCCCCAGATCGCCGTCAACGGGCAAGGTGCCCAGAAGGCTGGCCGTATTTCCCCGCTGTATAGCGATGCTAATACGCTGGGCGAAATAGTGGCCAGCCCTGAGTAAGTCTGCGAATCATAAGGTTGATTTCACCTAAGTGCAAATCTAAACAATACATTTGATTTAATCTGATTTAAGGATTATTTTATTATTATGTGACTTCTACAGTTATCGGACCTACCATGATAATTAGCCAACTTAAAAACAAGACTGCTATTGCCTGGTGTCTTATTAAGTACCTTACTGTGGAGAGGCCAATTAATATGGAGGGGCCCATAATTAAGTATAGCAGTCCCCCTTTTGTGAATTATACGAACATCAGTCAATAAAAACAGTTTGAGTATTGATTTCCCTTTATTGGAAATTTACTATTTTTACATAGGTACCTAACACGTACAGAAAAAAATTAAATGGTGATTATTTTATAATATATTAGAAGAAGTATTTTATAATATATAAGTAGATCATATATTTATTGCATCCATGGTAAGTTTGCAGGTCGTGTTACATAGGATTGGTTGAGGGTGTAATTTAAATTATAACTCACACAACATTGAGGGCACAGCACACAAAAGTGTGGAACATCAGTAAAAAGTTCTTGAGTTTCATTTTCTTCTATTGTAGGGGACATCCGGAGTACTGATTTTAATGGCATAGAAAAGCCGTTTGCAAAGAATCGCATCGGAAACAAAGGAAATTTTATATGTAAAGTCAACATGTTTGTTTGTGGATCAAAAACGACGTTGGGATTACTGATAACAACGGCTCCCTCTGTCACGACGCCTAAATAAGTGTAGCTGGGCTCAGCATCAGTGCGGTTATGCTAAAATAAAATAAATCTAATTAAAATTACTACATAGCAATAAAAGACATGATTTATTAAATAACAACAAAAATGTAAAGAGCCATAATACTAATTAAAAACTAAACTTAAATATAAATATAAACTTAATAATAAAGACAAATGAAAATAAATTAAACCAATAAAAATACAAAACTAAAACTAGGTACCTATAAAGTAAAAACCCTACAAATAAAAAATTGGCCAAAAAAAAAAACTAAAAACTCACTTTTATCTGATTACTTGATTAGGTGTAAATAAATATGAGGGGACATCTTACACAGATCAACCTAATAGCTCCAAACTAAGCAAAGCCTGTACTATGGCTGCTAGGCGACGTTATACATACTTATATAGATAAATACATACTTATATACATAGAAAACATCCATGACTCAGGAACAAATATTTGTGTTCATCGCACAAATAAATGCCCGTACCGGGATTAGAACCCAGGACCATACTCGGCTTCACAGGCAGGGTCACTACCCACTAGGCCAGACTGGTCGTCACTAGCGGTAGGTAGGTAGGTATGATTCACTTAGCTGAACCATTGTCGATTCTAGGAAATAACTCACACAAATGATGTATACATATAGGTTATAATAACTAGCTTCCGTTTACAACTTTGTTCTTAAAAAAACTAGATATCGTAAAACTACCCAATTTATAGTGCTGGGGCCCGTTTCTCAAAAGCTTGTAACTTGTAATTCAAGCGGAAGTCACGTTTTGACAGGGTTTCTTAGAAAGGGACTACTTCCACTTGTATTACAAGTTACAAGCTTTTGAAAAACGGGCCGCAGTACTACTTTACTATGGTTCAACTCATTGTTAGGTTAAGTACCTATTAATGTCAAACTTATTTTTGGCGTAATCTTAAGTTTTTTCTTAGCTTATATGAAAATATTTCACACCCGAAAGCTGACATTTAAATAATATTCTTTTCACGGTTGAACAGCTTAGCCCCCATTCGCAAGACAGCTTTTTCAACGCGCGTTGAAAAAGCGTTCGAATGGCACAAATGGATACATGTGTATTTATTCACACGATGGCGGTGGCGCTTTTTATTAAGCGTTATTGAATTTTCGACTTTTTAACGCGCGTTGAAAACTCTCGTGCGAATGGGGGCTTAAAATATGTTATCGGAGTCATTTCTGGATAATATAATTAGAAGCTTTACACTAAGTGAAACTTACTGTAACATTCACCGTATATTTAGAACGGAATGCTGGTATTTTACCATGGTGTCTTAATGTCTCAATCTCTCCCATTTTATGAGAACCTAAAAATAAAGAAAACATAACATCTTTGAATTGTTACAAACTGTATGTTAACAAGCATCTATTCACTTACAATTTAGGTATAAATAACTAGCAGAATTACACAAGAAACACAACCAAAAGTAATAAAGTACATTTTGAATTCCTACCGTATTCAAAAAAGGAATCTGCAGGATAAACAACTATAATTATAACAAACAGCAAAATCACGTAAAAAGCTACTACCCCTTTCATTATCAATACAAAAATGATAGGTTCTAGTTTTTACGTGATAAAGGCGGCTATCTGCTACTAGATTACTGCCGATAGGGCATGTCTGCAGACCATATTAATCGATTGTTTGTATATCGACACTAGTCAATTAAAAACGTGTATCCTTGTGCTGATTGGCATTAGCCCAAGTGACGAAATGATTTGTTCGAAATTGGCAGTAAAACCCAAAGATATAAGACATTATCAGAGCTCGGATAGGGTGAGCTATTTGCCTTATAATTTGACATGTCTTATGTCATATATAAGGCAAATAGCTCACCCTATCCGAGCTCTGGACATTATACATATATGGATACATACTTAATTACCATACGTCGGACTCCAGCGGGCATTTTCGTGACATGTCAGAATGTTAGGTAAGGTTCGCAATTCAATCAATTCTTTTTCGAGTATTTGTACTTAGTATTTGGTACCTAGTATTTATAATGTGAAATTCCAAATATCATAGCAACTAACTGCGTTATTTATAAACGTACTTGGACTACTAGACTAGACATAAAAATTCAAAATCGCTCTCCTTCTTGATTCGACTGGCAAATCATATTACTTTTTGGCAACCGGGTTTTTTATCCTAATTAGACCCCGCAGAATCCGAATTTGCCGGTTGCTCGATCGAAATCTTGACCGGAAGTGAGATATTTGACATTAAAGGTCCCTTTTTTTAGTTTTTCGTAAATAACTCTTAAACGGAGGCGCATAGCAAAAAATGTTCTATTACATAAGTAATCTGCATAAAATTGCCTACAAGAAAGATTCAGTACAATTTTTCGTTAGGATCAATATTCAAAGAGATATTAACACGGGAAATTTAATTATAATCACTTCGAAGGTCCCTTTTTTTAGTTTTTCGTAAATAACTCATAAACGGCGGCCAATATCAAAAAATGTTGTTAAACGATAATAATCTACACAAAATTTTTAACAAAACAGATTCAGTACACTTTTCGCAGGGATCAATATTTAAAAAGATAATAAAGAGGGAAAGTTCTAGTATAATGAATTCTAAGTTTCCTTGTTTTTATTTATTCGTTTATAATTTGAAAAGTATGACTCATAGCAAAAAAAGTCTTATACCTAAATAATAAACATAAAATTTCCTACAAGAGACATGTAGAACACTTTTCGCTAGGATCAATATTTAAAAAGACAAAGCAGCGGGTAATTTAATTATAAATAATTTTAAAGTCCCTTTTTAGTTATTTGTAAATAACTCGTGAACGGTGTCCCATAACAAAATAGGTTTTTAAGAATAAAAAATCTACATAAAATTTCCTACAAAAAACACTTTGAACACTTTTCTCTAGGATCAATATTTAAAGCGATACTAATGGAAGAAAGTTAATTACAATCAGTTCACAGGTCACTTGTTATTAGTTTTTCGTAAATAACTCGTAAACGGTGGTCCTTTGCAAAATAATATTCTACATAAATATTAAACATAAAATTGTCCACAAAAAAGGTTCTGTACACTTTTTCGCTACATTCAGTATTTAAAGAGGTATTAAAGGGTGTAAGTTAATTATAATCAATTTCCAGGTCCACATTTTTAGGTTTTCGTAAATGACTCGTAAAATAAGGCTCATAGCAAAGTAAGTCCTTAATGTTCTTGTAAATAAAAAATCGGCATAAAATTTTCTATGAAAACATAATGAACACTTTTCTCTGGGATAAATATTTGAAACGATATTAAAGAAAGAAAGTTCATTACGATCAATTCACATGTCACTTCTTTTTAGTTTTTAGGGTTCCGTACCTCAAAAGGAAAAAAACCGGCCAAGCGCGAGTCGGACTCGCGTTGCAAGGGTTCCGTACACTACCCAAATTTCAACAACGTATTTTTATATGTGAAACGCGAGTGAATTGCCATTAAAAAACCCGTAGGGGTCGGTTCAAAAACTAAGTAATGTGCGACTCGCGCTTGACTGCATATTTCTAATAGGTTTTCCTGTCATCTATAGGTAAACCCAGTAGTTTCGGAGATAAAGCCCCCCCCCCATAGCCAAACAATGACCATTCCCCCCCCCCCATTTATCCGTTTTCGAGTCATTTACGAAAACCTGAAAATAGGGACTTGGAAATTAATTATTATTGATTATTGAACTTACCCTCTTTAATACCTCTTTAAATATTGATCGTAGCGAAAAAGTGTACAGAACCTTTTTTGTGGACAATTTTATGTTTAATATTTATGTAGAATATTATTTTGCAAAGGGCCACCGTTTACGACTTATTTACGAAAAACTAATAAAACGTGACCTGTGAACTGATTGTAATTAACTTTCTTCCATTAATATCGCTTTAAATATTGATCCTACAGAAAAGTGTTCAAGATGTTTTTTGGAGGAAATTTTATGTAGATAATTTATTCTTAAAAACCTATTTTGCTATGGGACATCGTTTACGAGTTATTTACAAATAACTAAAAACCGGGCAAGTGCGAGTCGGACTCGCGCACGAAGGGTTCCGTACCATAATGCAAAAAAGGAAAAAAGCAAAAAAAAACGGTCACCCATCCAATTACTGACCCCTCCCGACGTTGCTTAACTTTGGTCAAAAATCACGTTTGTTGTATGGGAGCCCCATTTAAATCTTTATTTTATTCTGTTTTTAGTATTTGTTGTTATAGCGGCAACAGAAATACATCATCTGTGAAAATTTCAACTCTCTAGCTATCACGGTTCGTGAGATACAGCCTGGTGACAGACGGACGGACGGACGGACGGACGGACAGCGAAGTCTTAGTAATAGGGTCCCGTTTTACCCTTTGGGTACGGAACCCTAAAAAGGGACTTTAAAATTATTTATAATTAACTTACCCGCTGCTTTGTCTTTTTAAATATTGATCCTAGCGAAAAGTGTTCTACATGTTCCTTGTAGGAAATTTTATGTTTATTATTTAAGTATAAGATTTTTTTTGCTATGAGTCATACTTTTCAAATGATTAACGAATAAATAAAAACAAGGAAACTTAGAATTCATTATACTAGAACTTTCCCTTTTTATTATCTTTTTAAATATTGATCCCTGCGAAAAGTGTACTGAATCTGTTTTGTTAAAAATTTTGTGTAGATTATTATCGTTTAACAACATTTTTTGATATTGGCCGCCGTTTATGAGTTATTTACGAAAAACTAAAAAAAGGGACCTTCGAAGTGATTATAATTAAATTTCCCGCGTTAATATCTCTTTGAATATTGATCCTAGCGAAAAATTGTACTGAATCTTTCTTGTAGGCAATTTTATGCAGATTACTTATGTAATAGAACATTTTTTGCTATGCGCCTCCGTTTAAGAGTTATTTACGGAAAACTACAAAAAGGGACCTTTAATGTCAAATATCTCACTTCCGGTCAAGGTTTCGATCGAGCAACCGGCAAATTCGGATTCAGCGGGGTCTAATTAGGTTAAAAAACCCGGTTGCCAAAAAGTAATATGCTTTGCCAGTCGAAATCGTTTTGATGAAAAATATGACCAGTCTATACACATAAGTCATAATGACGCATGTCAGCTATTTATTTGTTTTTTAAGTGGCCACTTCAGTGGGCTATCAGTCATCACTTCAAAGAGTATTTACGCATTAAAGATGAATAAATGATAACGGGTAACTAATTTAACTAACTATGTTACAAATACTAGGTACATTATAATACTCGTAAGTTAAGATTTTTTTTGTAAACCTTACCTTGCCCTCAAACTGCCCCCTATAGTCCGACGTTTGTTAATTACGTATTGAACGGGCTATAATTATTAAAAGCAACATTTTTCTATACCCACGGCTGAGTCACCAGCAGGGGGTCATCCATTAATTACGTCACACGAATTTCTAGGTTTTTTGACCCCTCCCCCCCTCCTTGTCACACTTGGTCACATTTGGCAAACCCCTCCCCCCTAGTGTGACGTCACATTTTTTCTACGAAGTCGCCAAATCGAATTAAGTAAGTACCTAAGTATTATTAATATTTTATCAAAATATTTTTGACGATATAAATGTTAGTAATTTTATAACCCAAAACTGCTTAGGAAAGAAAATTATACGAATAAAAACGATTACTGTTTTAAAAACTTGTTATTTAAATGTACAGCGAATAAAATAATTTGAATAAATTTTCGGTTACTGATGAAGTTAAAGTGACGTCACAAAGTTTGTGTCTCCCCCTCCCCCATGTCACAATATGTCACATTTTTTTGACCCCCTCCCTCCCCCTAAACGTGTGATGTAATTAATTGATGACCCACCAGTCTTGAATTAGGCAATGTGGACTAACTTAAATACCATAAAGGTATTAACGAGGAACAATGCTTTTACTTATTGAATTAGCCAACCAAGTACTCAGGAACAGGGAAAATAGTTATTTGTACAACAAGAGATCAAAGTTTGATATTTCTTCGAGTGCTTGCTACGCTCGTGAATCTATTATAGAATCTTTCGCTTGCACGGGATTCAAAAGCGCACGAGATGTAAATAACTTTGATCTCGTGTAGGTAGTACACAAAATTTTTCACCCTAAGCAGTGTGAAAACATACCTAGAAGGACAGAGATAATAGAAACCAAGTATATCGAACTTGTATTAGACCCCGCATGTTGAAATGATATTTGACTATAAAGGTCACTTGAATGAGATTTCGTCTCACTCAGTGAGCAAAATCGCATTTTGCTCACTGAGTGAGACAAAATGACTCAGTAAGCAAAATCGCATTTTGCTCACTGTTTTTAAAAAGCAAAGTACCCTTGTTCGAGCTGCTGAGGTGAAACAAATATATACATATTTATTTATTGAATTAGCCATAGCCAACCAAGTAGTCCAAGAACTCAGGAACAGAAGATTTTTTTTGCATTAGTTTTATTTTAGGCTAAGACTACGAATCAGATTCCTGTAGATATTACTTACTCAATAAAATTTAATTTTTATACTTTTCACCACAACAGCTCGAACAGCGGTCCATAGCTGCTTCAATGAGCAAAATGTGATTTTGCTCACTGCGTTGAACAAAAATGACATTCAAATGATCTTTACTAGGGCTTGCATTCCGGAATTCCGGAATTTCGAAATTCCGGAATTTAGGACCAATTTTCCGATATTACAATTCCGGTATTAGTACAACTGAATATCGGAAATTCCGGAACTGGATTTAAGTACTTTTTTTAGGTTTTAATACGTTTATTATTGAAAATTGTTAAGAAACTACACTATTACTGGTGTTTTTTGTTGTTATTAAGTGCCTCTTAGTCATTCAGTGAACTACCTATAGTATTAGGTATGGACAATATGGGCTCATAAAAAAAGCAAAGCGATTTACTTGGTTAGAATAGTCAGAATCCTACATAAGTGAATACTAAGAATTGAAATTTAAAAATCTTTGGACTTGTTATAGAGAGAATACTAGGTTAGGAAGAGTAGGAAGCTATTATATTTAACTATTTTATAAAATTATCCATCGAATAGTTTGCTAGCATCAACTATAGCTTCCCCAAATAAATACCCCGTATCATAGAAGTGAATAAAAGTAGGTAATTTTAATAATGTGATAAAATAAGAGGTGAAAAAATAAATACCTACTTCAAATTAAATTTCTCTTAAACAATACAACTTTAATAAAGGTAAAGTGTCAGAATTTCACATTTTTTGTTGCTTTTTAGGGTTCCGTAGCCAAATGGCAAAAAACGGAACCCTTATAGATTCGTCATGTCTGTCTGTCTGTCTGTCTGTCTGTCTGTCTGTCCGTCCGTATGTCACAGCCACTTTGTTCCGAAACTATAAGCACTATACTGTTGAAAGTTGGTAAGTAGATGTATTCTGTGAACCGCATTAAGATTTTCATACAAAAATAGAAAAAAAACAATAAATTTTTAGGGTTCCCCATACATAGAACTGAACCTCAAAAAAATTTTTTTCATCAAACCCATACGTGTGGGGTATCTATGGATAGGTCTTCAAAAATGATATTGAGGTTTCTAATATCATTTTCTTCTAAACTGAATAGTTTGCGCGAGAGACACTTCCAAAGTGGTAAAATGTGTGTCCCCCCCCCCCTGTAACTTCTAAAATAAGAGTATGATAAAACTAAAAAAAATATATAATGTACATTACCATGCAAACTTCCACCGAAAATTGGTTTGAACAAGATTTGGTAAGTAGTTTTTTTTAATACGTCATAAACCGTAAACCGCAATTTTATTATGTTACTTGCTATTACGGAACCCTTCATGGGCGAGTCCGACTCGCACTTGGCCACTTTTTTAATAAAAAATCGAATAAAAGTATGATATACCCTAATTCCGGAACCGGAATTCCGGAATTGGAATCCAATATCGAAAATCAGTTCCGGAATTGGAAACCACCCGATATTGCAAGCCCTAATCTTTACATTTCAATGTAGGTGTAGGTACTGTTAACCGGAAAATCAAAACTTGCAACAACACTAGCATCGGTGTCAATCCCTAGCGGTTGACAGCGTGGGAAAGATAGAGATCGCTTGCGCATGTAATGGCGTCGGGAGCGTAACTTGATCGGAATCTCTTAGAAATACGGTTAGTGCTTTCTATTTCTTAATAAATATTCAGAAGTGAGACGACGGACCATATAAATGTGGAATAAGTTAAGTTCTAACGTAAAATATTGATGCACGGTGTGATATACTAACGGTGGTTGAGTGTTAGCTGCGAAAGGACGCTATCTAAGTTAACACGCCGCTAGCGAAAAAGGACGCTCAATTCTCATTTATTTTGCTATAAAAACTAACAATATTATACTGTGAATGCTTAGCGAGCCTATGAGACGTATCAGCTTAGCGAGCCATGATACGAATGCTTAGCGAGCCTGTGAGACGTATCAGCTTAACGAGCCATGATACGAATGCTTAGCGAGCCTATGAGACGCATCAGCTTAACGAGCCCATGATGCAAATGCTTAGCGAGCCTGTGAGACGTATCAGCTTAGCGAGCCTATGATACGAATGCTTAGCGAGCCTATGAGACATGTCAGCTTAGTGAGCCCAAGATATATTTAAAAAAAAAAAACAAAAAAAAAAAAAAACTGCTGTTGGTGTTGACCTTCGGGGCGAAGGTCTTGTCAGGAAAAGCCGAACTGTTAACCGGAAAATCAAAACTTGCAACAACACTAGCATCGGTGTCAATCCCTAGCGGTTGACAGCGTGGGAAAGATAGAGATCGCTTGCGCATGTAATGGCGTCGGGAGCGTAACTTGATCGGAATCTCTTAGAAATACGGTTAGTGCTTTCTATTTCTTAATAGTACCTAATTGCAACGCACCTAAATATATTATCAAAATTATATTATTTGGATTAAGGTAAAAGTACGCTTCACCGAACGCTCAATATCCGTCCGTATCACCGAATTTCTTCTATTTTAGGCTATAAGTCGATTATTTACAGCTGATATTTACTTGCGTATTTTTTTTCCACGAGTTAAATACCTATCCCTTCCACTATGCCTCAGAGTCGGCCAATTTGTCCCGCAGTTGGGACGTGGCAACTGATCGAAACGGATCGTTGCTGCCGATTGCCACTTTGTATGGGCAACCTTAAAGAAATCGGTAAGAAGTTGCGTATATTTCTTAAGGTCATAAAACCTTTTAAATTTACTTCTGTGTTTCAAAGTATGGTTTTTCAGTGTGACTACTTAATTAGTTTGTGTATTTTAGTAAATTTAACTAATTTAGTGCAGTCATATTATCAGAAATTAAGCTTAATGTGAGTTCGGTGATGAATACATCGACAATTTGACTGGAAGGTATTATCGAACAGCGTCCGGAATCAGGGAAAGCGTATGTTTTTGAAATTATTTTTTTAATGGTTGATTACGAACTATTTAGATTAACTACCTAATTTCACAAATAACTTAATGTATTTGTAATTTTATGAGCAATTGCCGAACAACAATAACCTATATAGATTATTATAAAACTGCGTTTGAAATGTTCATGTTTTACGACTTTTTGGCATCAAAATAAGGTTTTTGGCAAGACTATTATCAAACAATAATTTTAGATATTTTACGTCAATATTAGCAAGAACTTTATACATGTGCAGTTTTGTAATGGATTCAAGTATTAAATTTAAAGATAGATTTGTAGTTATACCACATTGATTACGATTTAAATACTATTTTCAAAATCCGTTCGCGAAATAGCTTCCACATATTTTCCATGTTTCGTTCACCGAACGGCAGTTCGGTGAATGGTACCCATGGTCTCTGCTACCGAACTCATGTTTGCGTTGGCCATGTTTCTATTCGACGTTCATGAGAATATCATCCTTATTACGATAACGGCTAGGTCGATATTTATATGTTTATTTTTTGTGACCATTATTTCAATGCCAGCGCTTTTCAAACTTTAGACATACTTATTGGACGCCTGATAATAATCTTGGAATGTGGACAAAAAACTGAATAGGATAATAAAAATAATGAAGCAATAATATTTTATACAGGGTGATCCAAACCTAGATGTCCAAAAATTTTTTTTTAGATTCCTCTCGTCGTGGGCGATTGTGATTTTAAAAAACTTTTATCTTTTGTTATGAAATTCCGGGATTCCCATACAGTGTGGCTAAAAATTAACTACATTCCCATTCCCAGGGAGGTTTTGGGATTATACTGAGCATCTTTTACTATGGGACCAACTCCGAAATCGTGAAAAAAAAATTACCCTTCCATAGAAAATGGACCAGCCAAAATTTATGAAACAGCCAAATTTTTTTATACATATGCGTACATGTTTTATAATTGTTGCGTACCTTACTTACTGACTTATTTTTCAAAAGTATTTTTCAATAAAAAAGACACGTCAAGATCGCTTACCATCTTTATAATGCTAAAAAACGAAGCATAGTAGGGATTTAATAGTGAACTAATGAAGTTTGAGCACCACTCAACACCATATTTTCATACAATTATTTCCTAGTTCGGTAATGCGGGCTCCCTATTCGGTATAATGTGCAAATCACGTTTCTTAGTTCGGTAAACGGTACAAGCAAGGGAATTGGAAGAAATGACTTTAAAAATGTTTTTAATACACGTCCAATCATTTCAGTAATTTATAGGTATGTTTAAATGAGGACAAATTTATCTATGTTTCTATTTTAGTATTGAACATATTCGTAAGAAAATATCAGAACTAATAAAAAAATTAAACGTAAGTCTAGGGCTTAAGCATTCGGTGAAGCGTACATTTACTAGAGTCATGCCAAGATAACTCTGCAGCGATATTGATTGCACATACAGTGCAAGCACTAGGTAAGTATATTAAACGTCATAAGTGCATAGAAGTTTGACGTTTAAGATAACACTTGCACATGCACAGTTGTGCTACTATCAAAATTGCTGCATAGTTAACTTGGTCTGACTCTATTCACTCTATCCATTTCCATCGTTAACAAAAAGAAAGAGACGGAAAAGAGAAGGAAAATGTCATCCCTTGCTTAATACCTAAAAGGTATATTCGGGTAATAACGAATGTCGAAAACCGTTGGAAAATTCCGAAAACGGACTCGGATTATGATGGGATTTTGGGTCATTTTCATCTCGAGTTTTCATCTGATTTTCGGAATTATCCGACATACGAAATTACTCGAATACACCTTATCTACTAATTACTCTATTAGTCACAATCACAATACATTTGGTAACCGTAATTGTGAAAACCAAGTTAATATACCTACGAGTATATGTACTGTTATAGAAGTACCTACCCATAAAAACCTACACCCATTCATTTCATGGTCTCGAAATAGTATTAAGCATGAAGTGTGCCAATCGATTTTAACTTCATTTCATGAATGTTTGAATGTTTTAAAATGTCGCGCCATGCTCGTGTAGGGTACCGTAGTTGTGCACAAATCACGCGAGGTGT